>NC_133775.1:23623519-23642048 GCF_003597395.2 Chelonoidis abingdonii
CTTTCACGGAGGAAGGATTGAGTGACGACATTTACCCAGAATCACCCGCGACACTGTTTTTGCATTGGGATCTCAACCCAGAATTCCAATGGGCGGGGGAGACTGTGGGAACTATGGGATAGCTACGGGATAGCTACCCTCAGCGCAATGCTCCGGAAATTGACGCTAGCCTCGGTACATGGACGCACACCGCCGAATTAATGTGCTTAGTGTGGCCGCGTGCACTCGACTTTATACAATCCGTTTTACAAAACCAGTTTATATAAAATCGGAATAATCCCATAGTGTAGACATACCCTTAGTTACATGCATCTGTCACTATCATAGAAAAGAAAAGAAAGTCATGTGAATCAGTTCTTTCCAATTAATTCTATTGGGATTCGATATCATATGATTTTTATATTTCTTTGAAAGATTGGGGAGCATTCAAAAAGAGACAGTCAAATACATTAAATAACTGAAAAGGAAATATTGTATTAATAAAAGAAAAGAAAAGAAAACCATGACAGATGTGACCTATTAATAAGTCCCTGACTAACAAAAGAAAGAAATAAGATTTCACCCAGTATTTGCCTAGAATACCCTTGTCAACAAAAAGTTCACTTTGGGTTGAATCATCCAGAGAGATCTCTCTCTTTGAACACACTGATAGTGTTAGCATGGGAGTAAGCACATTGTTAGAGTGACAATGGAATCGAGCCTGGATAGTCCATTCTCGCCCTGGTGGAGTGGGGAGATTTAGACATGTGGTGTCAGCTTTAGGAGTATATCTTTTAATCTATGATCAGTTCTACCCTTTGTCAGGGAAGCAGGGTTTTCTGAACATCCTCCTCCCCGATCCCTGTGAGCATCTGGGCCCATTCAGTCATCATACTGAAAATTGTCTTTGTAACACGGCTAAGGGGTGAAGTCTTCCTTCTGTCTCGCACTAGTTTTTCCCAGTTGGCCTGCCACGTCATCTAGACAGCACAGCCTCAATATAATCTCCAGATGCTAATATATGCATCAGAAAAGAACACATTTAATGCTTGAAGAGTTGTTGCCTGAATCTAAACTGTGGCCGGAAATGTGAAAGTACTTCACAATAAATCCAAGTCCATTCTAGCCTGTAGTGAAGCGGCCTGACTCCCAGCAGCCCCAGAAAGGGACGAGTCCTTACAGACACCAAAGTGGGCGGAGTCACTGGAGTCTGCACCCGCCCCTCAGAGGTCACAGCGCAGGGCAGGAAGTATAAAAGCCCAGTCTCAGGGCTCAGAAGCTGCCTGGCCGCTGGAGAGGCCAGACACCGATGCCCTAGCTCCCGCTGGGGAGACTCCTGCCGCCCACGACTGACCCAAGGACTGGCCATACCTGCAGAGACTGGATGCTGACCAGACCCTGGAAGAGCCCCTAAGCCGACCCGTACAAAGGGACCCTGAGGAGCTGCCCAGTTTACCCCTCACTCAGTATCCCGAGGAGCCCATGGTGTGGGATGCTGTGGAAGACGCCACTGAGACACAAGTACCCGTAGACGGGGAGGTCAGAAGTAGCCAGGGGGCAGCTGACTCTAGTCTGGCTGCAGCACACCCAGAGCCAATGTCAGTGTGTTGCGGCCGGGATCCCCACTGACACAGCAACAGGCTGCCTGCCACTGTTAGGGCCCTGGGCTGGGATGGAGTGGAGTGGGTGGGCCTGTGCCTCCCTGCCACCCGACTCCCAGGTGGCAGTCTCCCCTTCGCCCCAACGCTCAGGCCCAGGAGCCTGGGCTTCTTAAGCTACTGAACTGTTTGCTCAGCCCCTGCCTGAGGGTCTAAGCCCTGAACTACTTACTGTTTGCTGCCCCGCCCTGACCTAGGGCCTGGGCTTAGCTTACTGAACTGTTTGCTCAGTCCCTGCCTGAGGGTCTGAGCCCTGAACTATTGTTTGTTGCCCCGCCCCGACCTAGGGCCTGGGCCTCCAAGATGAGACTATTGGCTCAGCCCCTGCCTGAGGGCCTGAGCTCCTGGCTGTTTCCTGACCCACCAGGCTAATTCACCAGTGCACGGGACTCGGGTAGTGAGGGGGCCTGGCTCCCAGCTGCCCCAGAGAGGGGCGAACCCCAACAGTGGACGTTTAAACAGCCCCACCTGAGAATCACCTTCTATTGGTGTCATTCTAGTACCTGAGGGGAGAAACTGGGCAACAGGATTTTTGCATGCCCAGATGATAAAAAAAACCACCTCAATTCCCATCCCATTTCATCTACAAATAGTCATTAAACACAGGTACAGTCAGTGCTCTTGGGATTCTATAATAATCTCTCACCAGCTAATCACCCAGCCCCCTGAAGAACAAGATCCTGCATTCCAGACCAGGAACACCCTGGTATACATTTAACAGAGGAATAACACTGGGGAACTCAACCATTAGTTCAGCTTTCCTTGCATCTGTTCATGCCCTAAGTGACCTCTGAATACACGGGCAGGATTCAGATTCTCCAAAATGTATGAAGTCACATTTGTGACCAAAATTTTTCAAAGTCTGGTGTGTTTATAAATTTATATTCTTTTCCCATTTGTTTAGATCCCTTTCTTTCTGCTCAGCCCTGTTTAAACTTCCACACTGTCTCCATGGCACAGCAAATATTCTTGTTGGTTGATTTATCATGTCAAATCACATGGTGTTTTGAAAACAGTGTAATTTTGGTGTGAGTTACAAAAATATCAGGATTATAACTGTTTGAGGATTATAAACTGTTTGAAAACAGGCCCTTTTATATCCAAAGTGCAGTATCTAAGATTCCAGTACATCAGCCTATGTTTAGAGATATAGGATGATACGCTGTGCTTATTTTCAAACAAATGAATTATTTTTCCATTGGTGTTGACTTGTGATTTATTTCCTCATTCACTAACTTGTAAGAGATCTCTTTTTAATATGGGTTACTGTCACACTTAGACTTTAAGAGAGGTGCACGTACTGCTCAGACTATAGCAACAGTGAGTTTTTTAAAGTTTATTTTACTCCTTTAAAGTGTCAGAATTTAATACTGCTTCAACCTTAGGTCACTTGTTTCAGTAGAGGAACTTCAGAGCTGGTTACTGAAATCATAGAGCATTTTGACAGCTAATGTATAAATTCAGAGCCACCAAGACATTGTCTTTCCAAAGATATGGAAGCTATGGAAAATTCCAAGAGCATTGATAAGCTTATTTGTCTTCAAAGATTCCGAATAAACACAATATTTTAAACTGAAAAAAGTGAGATTTTCTGAACTTTGTGACTGCAGAACCTTTTAACCGGTGTAATTATGATTTATTGTCACTTAGTTGAATTCATTTTTAGAACAATGCAAAAACTTTACATTCTAAAGGATAAAATAGCATTGTAAACAATCTGAGAGTTAATGTGAAAAAGAGTATTATCTCCAAATTTAAATGCCCTGAATTTTTAAAAGCAGCCCTCGTATTTCAGTTGCAGTTTTTCCTTCCATTTGTCAGATTGCACCTGGAAATCAGGTGAGTAGGTGTTTGAATGTGTGCATTTAACTGTGCCCATGATTTTGTACCTGCAGTATTGCAGAGCTAATTGAGTTGATGTGCAACAGAAACACGGGGCTGTTGTGTATGCAAATACTTTTTGCACTACAACATGGATACTCCATAAATGTTTTGGCTGCATTCATGGAAATTCTCTGATGTTTTGGTCCTTAATGTGTTAAGTCAGTGACATCTTTTGCAAAGGCAGTATTCCTGCTGACCATTATAAATAATAATATGGTATATGGAGACATACCTATCTCATAGAACTGGAAGGGACCCTGAAAGGTCATTGAGTCCAGCCCCCTGCCTTCACTAGTAGGACAAAGTACTGATTTTGCCTCAGATCCCTAAGTGGCCCCCTCAAGGATTAAATGCCCAACCCTGGGTTTAGCAGGCCAATGCTCAAACCACTGAGCTATCCCCCACCCCCAGTGAGCTATCCCTCCCCCCTATTAGTGTTCAGATATTGATGATGGGCACTAGACAGACAGAGTAAACAATTTGTTATGTGATTATTATATGACAAGGAATCCCAACCATTTTTAGTCTGTAAACTGTCTGGGGGCAGAGACCATCTTTTTGTTCTGAATTTGTACAGTGCCTAGCACAATGGGGTCCTGGTCCATGATCAGAGCTACTAGAAGTTGTGGGATAATACAATTCATAATAAAGTAATAATGATATTAGGAGCTGTGTTGATTAGAAATGTGTTGTCTGGAGTAGTGTCTTGCGTCAGAGATTACAATCTAAAAGGATTTCACAAAAGACTAAGTGCATGGCTCAACAGTAATTAAAATGGCAAGCAAATGGAAAGATCAAAACAAAACTCAAAATTAGTGTTTTCCTGCCTGAGAGCACTTTCTTGAAAGGCTAGCATGTCCGGTATACAGTGTAGTCAGGCAGTTGGTTAAGCGTTAAACAGTCACCAATTTAGTATTTAATTGTTTACCTTTCATAATTAAAGATGCTGCCAAAAATCTGAATGTGCATCTGAATGACACTGTGGGCAAAATTAAATGCTAGCATTACAAATGAATTATACCGGGAATTAATCAAAGCCCTCTTTTCCAGGAGCAGCCTTCTCTAATATGGTAATAATTTGTGGGCTATATGAGTCTCTTCTTTTATGCAGACTGTCCACTCAGTCTTCTAGGAAATATGAATGACCATGATTACAGCCTCTGTTTTTGTGCTTGCAATGGTGTCCTAAGCTCCAGGAATACACACCACCTGTTCATTAAGTGACAGAACATAGTTGTTTAGAGAACCTGTTTAGAAGTCTACTTAGAACCTACGGTTGACTGTGGATGCAAAACTAGAAAAATGGTATGTTTCCTTTTTGAATACATAGGCTTAAATTAATTGTGGGCTGTATGATATAGACCAATTAACTCTTTTTCTCTGTTTCTTTACCTTGAGGGCTAATGAAGAGAATTAACAATGATTTTCTCACAACTCTATTGACATATTTTACTTATCTTTTTTTTCTAAGCCAATGCAGTAAAACCATATACTTACAGGGTATGACTATTACACCTGGTGATACCATAGTGGCAATATAAGTAATTTTATTATCTGCATGTGACATGATATTAGAGGTGTACAGGAAAGTTTGCCATCTCTACTGGAGGTATATAGAGCTGTAATCACATTCATTTGAGCTTGAAGTTTATTCTTAATTCAGAGCACTATAGTGACCTCTGCTTTTTAATGAATTTATTCCTGAATTTTCTGTATGTTTAAAGAATAGTACCTTACATGATCTCTGATAAACTGGCTGGCACCGTACACTTTGTTGGATAGGCTAGATAGAAAATGAATTGGATTTCCCTTGCTAAAATTCAGTGGCGTCAAATCTCTTAATTTTAATTTCATATGATTTTTCTGTTTCATTATCTTTTAGCTGCCTTATCTGCAGTAGTTTCCCACTTGTTTCCACTACATGTGATCCATCTTTAGCTTCAAAAATAATGTAATCAGTCTCCTAACAAATACAGAGCTGATTCTAGTGTATTAGAAAATACCATACAGGTGATTGGCTATTTTACTATTATTCAATTTATTTTTAATTTCACAGAACGCTCAAGACTGCCCATTTCTAAAGTAAATTTGAATCTTTTGAAAGCATTTAGCAATCTGCAGGAGAAATGAATGCATCAGAACAAAAGAGTTTTAACAAGCTGCAACAGATTTTCAAAAGCAAGCTGTGTTAGAGGTTAGTTATGCTCCTTCATTTGTTACAGCAACGGATACTTTAGCTGAAATGTGCACCAAGTCACACCATTTTTCAGATTTTTTTTTTTTTAACTTCTCGGAGAGCCTGGAAGTCTGTAAACATCTCTTAATAGTGTCTTGTTATGAAAATTCCTTTCTGGGCAGCATCCAGAGATCTTTCACTCCATAAAAAGTAAATGGGCTTTCACTGATGCATTTGTAAAGGAATTTAGTATGCAATTAGTCAGGCAGAAAAAAAGAACAATTTTAGTTCTTGTTTGCTTTATAAACTAACAAAAGAGAATTTGGTACATGAATTTTGAAATGTAGGCATTTCAAAATGCAGCTGGGAAAGATAAGCAGATATCTTAGCAGAGATAGCATCAAGAATGAGGGTTCCAAAATGAATATTTTCCCCAATAATGTAAGAGATTGTCCTTAGAAAGGCTGGGTGGTTTTTTTTTTTTTTTAGTATTGCAATGTGGAGAGGTCATTTATTGGCTAGGTATCAATCTGTGCCTACAGTCAGGCAAGATGGCTTTGCAGCCAAGCTTTGTTCAGAGAGTTCCACTAGAGTCTAGACTCAGTTCCTGACTTGCTGTGTGTCTTCAAACAAGCCCCTTAGTACCTCTGTGCCTGAGTTCCTTATCTCTAAAATGAGGTTAACTTCCTTTCTCTCACCCTTTTTCCTTGTTGTCTATTTAGATTGTAAGCTCTTCAGGGCAGGGACTGTCCCTTAGTCTGAGTTTACACAAAGCTTAGCAAAACAGGGCACACGAGGCACTACTGAATTAATAATTTAGTATATCTGTGACCTGATCTGTATTCATATGCAATCTGTGATTGCATCTTCCTACAAGAAAATACAGAAGCTAGCTTTATAAACCTGGCCCTGCATGACTTGCTGTGGAAGTTCTAACTATGAGTGGCCCTTGCTAAATCAAGCCCCTCTCCAGAGTAAAGTCAGAAAAAAGAAACAGCTTAGAGCCAGGCAGACAATAATAGCAGTGCAGCTGTAGGGTCAGCTTGATTCAATCAAGTCCAGACTGGATCTATTTACTGTCTGAGAACATCTCCCTGGAAAGGTAGAAGACACTACTAAGGGCCTGCTAATTACTCTGATTAGATTCTCTTCCCCCATCTTTCAACAAGCCCTCTGCTTTCTGAGAAGGCAGCCTTTATGGGAGCTGTAATCAGGTCCACCTGGGATGCTGCCCGTTTCCTGATGTCAGCATTAACCATTTCCTTACAACCTGGATGCCTCTGTGTATACCCTCATCAGAGTTAACCAAGGGAAGAGTGCCGTGGCCTAGGCACAGACCTAGAAGACAATAGACCTGTGTTCTGCGTTTGACCCTGCTTCTTCTGACAGTAACTTGGTGTTTGATTATTATCCCCATCTCCCTGCTAGAAAAAAAAAGATGGTATTTCTAGTCTTCCATTATCGCATCTTACCTCTTTGGCAGATCTTTTGAAAAAGCAGAGTTTGGGTGTGTGTGGTTGGTTGCACAAAACAGTCTGGCCCTGAATTGTGTATAAAAACAATCCCCAGAGTCACTCCAGCCTTTTCCCTCCGTTATTTACTTGAAGACCCGTGTTAGCTTGTCCAGCTTAAATGAAGACCCAAAGTGGGAAAAAGGAAACTGTACAGATAACTTGCATCAATGATGTGTTGCTAATTTTGTGGGTATTTGCTCTGCCACAGGGAGACCAAAACACACACTTCTGGCCTGGAGGAACTCACATGTCAAATTTTTTATATATATATATTTATAATGGAGATATACCTATCTCCTAGAACTGGAAGGGACCCTGAAGGGTCATTAAGTCCAGTTCCCTGCCTTCACTAGTGGGACCAAGTACTGATTTTTGCCCCAGATCCCTAAGTGGCATCCTCAATGATTGAACTCACAACTCTGGGTTTAGTAGGCCAATACTCAAACCACTGAGTTATCCCTCCCCCCCAAAATGTTTTGGATACATTTATTCTTTACAGTAACAACTCTCCTAATGTTACTAATGTTACTATGGTGTTGCCCATAGTATTTATGTAAAAGCTTTGTCACTGGCCTATACTCCTGAGATACATCCACAACTGAAAAAGCAGCAAACATTCGAAAACAAGGGCTAATGACTCCTTGGATTCATAAACAAGGGAATCAAAAGTAGGAATAGAGAGGTTATTTTACCTCTATATTCGGCACTGTATTCCACAATACAAGAAGGAGGGGTCGTTTTCCTGATCCATGTCCCAACCAACCCATGTCCCCGGAGTCCTTCTGTATCATAGTGATATTCTGGACTACTTTATACACCTAGATCTATGGGTGTCTGACTTTGTTACTTTATGTGGCCCCTTACAGTCTTGGGACTCAGAGAAGAGCCATGAGAAATGCTATAGTTCAAAAAGGAATTATTTGGGGGAAGTTCTATGACCTTTATTATACAGCAGATTAGTGTGAGCCTATGACTTCCTTCATTCTGCCGTGGTCACAGTACCTGACCAAGAACCAGCGGCACACCCTTGATTTGGGAAGAGCACTGAAGACTTATATTAAGCATATAGAATCCACAAGGAGATTGGGATCCCTGTTCATTTCCTTTCATCCTCAGGTGCCAATGGCTTAGAGTATTCCAAGCTATTCCTTACTAGATGGATCAGACTCTGCATTGTTGAGGCCTACAAGCCATCCAGCACATCTGTTCCTGAAGGAATCAAGGCACATTCTGCAAGAGCTATGACAATCTATGGGCCAAAAGATTGTGCATTTCCACCGCAGAGATCTGCAGAGCAGCCATATTGTCATCGGCTAACACCTCTATCAGACACCCTAAAATTGAATTTCTGTCTCCACAGAGGCCTCCTTTGGCAGGAAGGTGCTCTAGGCAGTGGTCCAGACATATTCTGGCCACTTGAGCAGAGTTTAAAAAGGGAGGAACTTTCCTATTTCTTATGCTCACTTTTCTATCCCTCCCTACACTTCTTCACTGCTTGCTACATCTCATATGTATTAGAATTATGGGAGATGCTTGGCAGCAGAATAGAAAATTTCTTAGCCAATATTTTCTTTTCTGCTACTAGCATCTCCCACAATTCTACCTAACCTTGATGGCTTCATGGCCATGGGTCAGCATTTTATTTGGATCATTACTGTGTAGGCAGTGGCCTACTGTACATAGTTAATTAGTTGGCACTGAAGATATTGTTCCTAATCATTTTCTAAGAGTTTTTGCAGAGTTTTGGAATGAATGATCTCGCAGCAAGCAGGAGAAGGGAGCATGGCTAGCACATGCTCTGCTGCAGCTTTGAACCACCACTGGAAACTACAGATAGAAAGGAAATAGTACATTCTTATCAGAACTGTGGGAGATGCTGCTAGCAAAAAGGAAATGATCAGGTCAGAAATTTTCCAGGAAAGGGTTCTTTAATCTATCCTACAAAGGCATAACACCACCAGTGACTGAAAGCAGAACCCAGACAAATTCAGAATAGAGATAAAATGCAAATTTTTAACAATGAGGATAATTAACAACTGGAACCACTTACCATGTGGTAGATTGTCCTATCAGTTGATGTCCTTAAATCAAGATTGGATGTCTCTTTCTAAAAAACATACACTAGCTCAAGAAGAATTTATGGGTTTCATGCAGGAATTACTGGGTGAATTGCTATAGCTATTCTGGAGGTCAGATTAAGTGTGCATAATAATCCCTTCTACCCTTAAAAAAACTATGAGTTTATCAATATAGAGAAATTTAGTTTAATACCTGCTCTGTAGATAAAAAGCATTATTTATTATTAAAATCAATATTGCAACTGGACAACATTTATGGTACTATTAATTTTGAAGCTGGCAATCCACACCAAAACTGCTATAGTATATTTAATAATTTGATCCCAAGAAGGGGGACATTTAACTGCAATTTCTGGGTATGGGTGAAGAATCAACCACCTCGGTTATTACCAGTAAAGAAGTATCAATTTGAACAATGTTTGTAATTGTTATTTGGTGTATAGTGCCAGTTACTATACATCAAAAAACGGAAAATATGTCATGAAGCTGTTGGGCATGACTCTGATCTCATTTACACTGGTATAAATTCAAATTGGTTTCATTTAAATCAATCCAAATTTATGCAAGCATAATTGAGAACAGCATCTGGCCCCCTTTGTCATTTCACAGTTTGGTGCTTGCGGCAACCAGGGGCAGCTCCAGGCACCAGTGCACCAAGCTAGTCCTGCGGCTTCAGCAGCAATTTGGTGGCAGTTATGCCGAAGGCACGGGACTGGCAGACCTCCCACAGGTATGCCACTGAATCCATGTTACCAGCGGACCTCCCACAGAAACACTGCCGAAAGCCACCTGACTGCTGTGCTTGTGGCAGCAAAATACACGGAGCCTTCCCTGGCAGCAACTATGCTGTATACTGCAATAGGCACATTGGCTATAATGTATTGAGATACTACATTTTCCTGAACTGGGTATTCATAGCTAGGGTGCACAGTCTGTACTGTTGTGTCCCTATGTACCCTATAGCAATTAGTGTTTGTATCTTTTGGGTACTGATATCTTTTCACTGTACTAGGAACTGCCATATACATGACACCGTTCATGAAAACAACTAGAACACTGATTGGCATAGCTATGTCATTTCCCAGGGAACACTACTTTCCAGCGATGATATAACTGACAATTATATCACTAATGAAGTTTCTTTGTGTAAAGTCCATCTAAGTGGGCTCAAGATGCTGACTTTGTGTCATATTCTTGGCATTGAACAGCTTTGGTTTTGGCAGTAATCAGAAGACAATGGTGTTGAAGGTTCCCCTGCTCCTATTTGTTGTAGAGATAGATGATGAGCGACTGCAGAAAGACTTGGTCTTCCTCCAGCAGGTCTGGTGATGAAAATCAGACATCTTCCTCTGCTAGTGCTCCCTCTGTCACTGGGAGGGGTGAGGAACTGGTTTTGTTCACAACCCCTTTGATACTTTGGCCGCTACTAATAGGATCCTTTCTCCATTTAACCTGCTCAAAACTTCAGCACGTGTTCCTTCACAGGAGAAGCTAGGCTTTGTCACCAAGGGACAATGATGCTGGTCTCACTGCCATTAGGAATGAACACAACAAGGTCTTTTCCCCCTAATACTGGCAGTTCAGATTTCAGGAGGGGTCGTTGTCCTGATCCATGTCTCAACCAAGCCATGTCCTATCCCTGGAGTCCTTCTGTATCATAGTGATATTCTGGACTACATTTTACACCTAGATCTATGGGTCTCTGACTTTGTTACCTTATGTGGCCCCTACAATTTTGGGACTCAGTCTTGCAGTCAGTCTCCAGAAAGGAGAACATGTTTTCTTCACGCAGATTTCCATTCAGTTAGGTGAAATCTAGCTATCCTCCTCTGCTACCAACTTGGATTCCCCACAGCTGTCAACAATAGAGAGAAAGAATTTGATGTGCTTTAGCCAGAAACACCTCCACTATCCTTGTGTGAACCAACAGGGTATGTGAGCTCAGATGAACTGCTTCCCCACCTGATGACAAGAACACCTTCCAGGAACTGCTAGACCATTTTGCTGAGACCTAAGATCTGGAACCTACATGTTTCAGGAGAAAGCTCACAGAATCTTGGCTATTATGTAGCCCAGACAGCTGGAACTTGTTGCCATCTTAACAAATGAGAATACAGTTGATCTGGAAAAGGGCCTCTGGCTAGCCCATGCTTCAGTTCCTCCTAACCTGAAGCAGGCTGGCCATTTGTCAGAACTCAGAACTGCTGTGAGTATTTTTTGTTCTTGACTGACTCCATGCATTTGTGGTGGTAACAATCAATAGAGCTCCTATATCTATGGTAAAAAATCAAGGATACTAAGTAGCTGAACCTTCGGAGCAAAGAAATACAATGGCCCACATTATGCAGGAATTCAGACTAGATGACCATAAAGGTCCCTTTTGGCCTTAAAATCTATAGGTTTATATATTCATAAAGCATATGGTTTTCTGCACACTGCAGATGACAATCTCCAATTTAGTCTTGCTCTGCAGTACATTCACAATATAAACAGTGTTAATTAGTAATGAAGTCAGGAGCCATTATGTTATTCCTGATTTGGTGACTTATGTAACTAACCAACACAACAAAAATAAATTATTTGTGAATTTTACCATCAAATAGGCAGTTTGAAATTTAACATTCAGCAATTATGCAGGCATCCAGCCTAAAACTTCTCTTTGTGTATATTTGTGTCTGAGCCCTCAGATATGTGCAAAAAGCAAACATGAAAGGTTTGTGCATGTGGTCAAATCAAAATTAATTTTTGAATTTGAAAGAATGCTTAGGGACAATTATTTCCCACTATTCTCCCAGCTCTGATTATAACACATAGTTTCCTGCAGTGAGCAATCTCATAGAACCAGCAGCACCTCATGGAAAACACTGAACTTTTCATTTGTCACCACTGTTTTAGTGCCCTGTCATGCCGATGCCAGGGCACCTCAAGGAGCTTTATAAAAGATGTACAGTATTACAGACTGCAGTACCAATTTGATGATTAAAAACAAGGGGAAACAAGTGAGTTTTCAGTATTCATTTCAAAAGTGAAAGTGAGACAGCACTTTGACTTGCCCGAGAGGAGAATTCAATGTTCTATAAACAACAGCCATTAGCCATATGATCATACAGTCAGGTGCTGAAATGACCACTCAGTTTTGGTACATTTTAATACTCCTCAAGACCATAAGTAAGATCAACTGACTACGGTTGGTACTTACGGGTGTCCCCTCTTGAAGAGAGCTCTGCCTAAGGTTTTGAAAAAGCTTTATAGGTTAAATGGAAAAGTCAGATGCAAACATGGATGCTAACTAACAACCGCTGAAAGAGACCTGGAGTTTCAGCATGTGCTAACTCAGTTGGTGCCAAAGAGAATCCTATCAAAAGCACTTTGTTAATGACACATGTTGTGAGAACATCTAGTTTCGACTGTTTATGTAGCAGCTTGATGAACAGATCGCAGTAAGAATATTCTGTCTGGGCTATGAGATAACATAAGCCAATGGGCTGATAAACTAGCTGGTTAAAGTGAAATAAAGCCCAAACTACGATTCGAATCAAGGCCATTCCCCAGAGCCAGCTTTATTGACGTAAAGGAGACTCCAAAACAAGTTACACAAAACACTTGCCAAGAAAGTTCTTTCCAGATTTCTGAAAGCTGGGTGGGGAGAGGACTTGTGCTTTCACCAGGGTAGGCATTCCTGCATATTTCTTAAACATCCTACCAGGCCCTCATGAAGGGACTTCCCTCTTGTCTCCACCCTCACCTGCGCAAAACCGAACTAGGAACATTTCTTTATATAGTTTCCAGCAGGCAGTCACATGACAGCTGGGACCTTTCAATCATGTGCCCTAACTGGAGATTACAACTCCAAGTGACCTCCAAGCATAAAGAGCCTGTGTCTCCATAAAAGGTGTGTGGGCTGCATTTGTGCTTACAGACCATCTGATAAAGATGTTTTCACCTCCCATTGTTTTATAACTCTCTTACTATTGATCATAGTATAGATGTTGTGATTTAAATATGTAAACAAGTTACATACGTATAACCTCTCCCAGAAACTTTATCATCCATCAGTAGAACATTGTCTGGCACAGAGCTCTAAGTTACTGTGTTAATACTAATAGGTAGACCCACTGGAAAAATCCTAGCCAGCATCATCTATGCACAAGGATGTAAAAGAAGGATGGCATATTTCCCAATCACTATCTTAGAAGGTGGTGACAGAGATCAGAGGCCCATCATCCACAGCCAAAAGAAACCAAGATAATATCTCCATCAGGGCTTTGTTAGACCTTAGTCTAAGGGTTACATGGTGCCTGTGGGTACGTCCAGACTACCTGCGCTATCAGTGGGTAGCGATCGATTTATCTGGGATTGATATATTGCATCTCATCTAGATGCGATATATTAATCCCCGAACGTGCTCCCCGTCGACTCCAGAACTCCACTGGAGCAAGCGACGGTAGCGGAGTCGACAGGAGAGCCGCGGACATCGATCCCACGCCGTGAGGATGGGAGGTAAGTCGGAATAAGATACTTCAGCTAAGGTATTCCCATAGCTGAAGTTGCATATCTTCCATCGACACCCCCCGCCCCAAGTGTAGACCAGGCCTGTGATTTGGAAACAGTTTTGGCAAGTAAATGGTCACTCTGATGCCTGGAATTATTGCAGCCTGCATCTACTAAAGACAAATATTATACCAGGATACATAAGGGGACAATAGTAAAAGAAAGAAAATATTAAAATTGGAGAGAAATGTTAACATGTAGATTACAATTCCCTTCCTCCATGAAAATATATTTAAAATAATTTAAAGATATTAAGTTCTGAATTTGGTTTCGCAGATTTAAGCATTAATTCCAATGATTTCATATCTCATTTATAAGTAGGTCTTAGAAGAACTTTTAATTAAAGGAAAGGAGGGCTGTTAAGCGATTAAAATAATTAATTGCAATTAATCGTGCGACTTAAAAAAGTAATCATGATTAATTGTGCGATTAATTGCACTGTTAAACAGTATTAGAATACCATTTATTTAAATATTTTTGGATGTTTTCTACATTTTCAAATATATTGATTTCAGTTAAAACACAGAATACAAAGTGTACAGTGCTCACTTTCTATTTATTTTTATTACAAATATTTGCACTGTAAAAAATAAAAGAAATAGTATTTTTCAATTCCCCCATTACAAGTACTGTACTGCAATCTCTTTATCACGAAAGTTGAACTTATGGGAGATAATGCTGCCCGCTTCTTGTTTACATCACCCAAATGTCAAAAAGGGTGTTTGATTGGCAGTGTTGTAGCCAGCATCATAAGATGTTTATGTGCCAGGTGCACTAAAGATTCATATGTCCCTTCATGCTCCAACCACCATTCCGGAGAATCTGTGCTGATGATGGGTTCTGCTCAATAATAATCCAAAGCAGTACAGACCACCGCATGTTCATTTTCATCATCTGAGTTAGATGCCACCAGCGAATGGTTGATTTTCTTTTTTGATGGTTCAGGTTCTGTAGTTTCTGCATCAGAGTGTTGCTCTTTTAAGACTTCTGAAAGCATATGTAATGGCAACAGACCCCAGTCATTGATGGCCAAGATCGAACCTGGGACCATGGAGCTTAGTGCATGAGCCTCTACCGCATAAGCTAAAAGTCAACTGGCTGTTAGCTAAGGCTGTAGAGCAGACTCATTTCATCTCTCTCTAAGTGATCTCGGTGCCACTAGATGGGATAGAACACCTCATCCAGGAGGTATGTGGGTTACACATGCTCCATACCTCATTCCACTCAGAGTTTGGAAGGCACTTATGATTCTTAATTCTTGAGTCAAGTGATATAGCTATCTTTTGAAATCTCACATTGGTACCTTCTTTGCATTTTGTCAAATCTGCAATGAAAGTGTTCTTAAAACAAACAACATGTGCTAGGTCATCATCTGAGACTGCTATAAGATGAAATATATGGCAGAATGTGGCTAAAACAGAACAGGAGACATCCAATTCTCCCCCAAGGAGTTCAGTCACAAATTTAATTAATGCGTTATTTTTTTAACGAGTGTCATCAGCACAGAAGTATGTCCTCTGGAATGGTGGCTGAAGCATGAAAAAGTGTGTGAATCTTTAATGCATCTGGCATGTAAATACCTTGCAATGCTAGATACAAAAGTACCATGTGAGTGCCTGTTCTCACTGTTTGGTGACATTGTAAATAAGAGGAGGGCAGCATTATCTCCCATAAATGTAAACAAACTTTTTTCTCTTAGCGATTGGCTGAACAAGAAGTAGGACTGAGTGGACTTGTAGGCTCTAAAGTTTTACATTGTTTTGTATTTGAGTGCAGTTATATAATAAAAAAGCTACATTTGTAAGTTGCACTTTCACAATAAAGAGATCGCACTACAGTACTTTTATGAAGTGAATTGAAAAATACTATTTCTTTTGTCATTTTTACAGTTCAAACATTTGTAATCAAAATAATAATATAAAGTGAGCACTGTACACTTTGTATTCTGTGTTCTGATGGAAATTAAAAATGTAGAAAAACATGCAAAAATAGTTAATAAATTTCAATTGATATTCTATTATTGTTTAACATTGTGATTAAAGCTGCAATTAATTGTGACAATTTTTTTAATTGCAATTTTTTTCTTTTTTAGTTAATTGCGTGAGTTTGCTACGATTAATTGACAGCCCTAAAGGAAAATAAGGCTGAGAAAATTCTTAGCTCTAACTTTTTTAATCTGTTTCTGTTTGATTTAGTTCATGTATAGGTGCGATGTATCAATTAATATATTACATATTTGTAATTCACTTTAATACCAGGGTCAATCTATCAAAGGATATATTTGGATATATATAAACGATATATATAAAACTGCTATAAACTATTCACCCTAAACTCACATACAAGAAAGAAACTGTTGGATTAATTTCTCTACTGTCTCTTTCTTGCAATTCACAATGATAAACAGGTCATTTAAAAATAATCCTTACTTTACTGATTGTTCTGTCCATAAGCACAGCTGTTTTCAAAGAGAATATGAATGTTCATGTGGATCGTTAATGGAAGAACTACATATTTCACACCTCAATAAGAAACCAGTGACAATAGGAACTGAGTGTCTTCATTTCACAGGCACTTAAGAAGCTTAGAGGAAATTAAGGGATATTATAGAAATATGACTCATAAAGGAGAAAATACTAAAGAATTTTTTTCTACAGTGTGAACCACAATTATTTAAATTCTTCTATAAAGGCTCAAAATGAGGTTTAACATGATCATAATATATTGATGAGTAATATCTCAGGCAAGTGAACTGTGGGCCTCATCTAAAGCACTTTGAAGTCAATAGAAAGATTTCTATTAACTTAAGTGGGCTTTGGAATAGACTTTAAGGTCTGATACCTGCAAACACTTATGCATGCGACTTCAGTGGGATTATTCACTTATATAATGTTAAGTGCCTGTGTAAGTGTTTACGGGATTCATTCAGGCCTATTCATTAAAAAAAAAGTTCATATTTGTAACAAGTGGTTTTCTCCACCTGATTTGTACTGTACTCAGAACAAAAATGCAAATTGAAAAGGCTTTGTTTTTACTGTTTCCATTTATTCTGGTTATTTTCCATACATTAAAGGCCATCTCTGAATTATGCACACAGGAGAAATGTAGTATTTAAAGAAATAGCATTGAAGAGAGTCAGCTGAAACAAGGAAATTCTTGAATATAGTGTATGAAATATAAATATTCTATTAAAATATATTAAATCTTTTTCAAAGGAGACCAGTAAATTACCACATCCTCCAGGCAGTACTTTTCAGAGGAACAAATTACAGGTAGTTTATGTTTCTGCTGCACTATCTTCTTCTTTTGTGTTAATGTTTGAAAATTAAGTGGATGTAGTGTCGTGAAAATCGTCAGATTGGCAGGCTCAGAATTCCTCTATCCACTGAAGACCTTTGTCCACAGAACAAGCTTCCCTGAAACGCACTGAAACGCACTGCAAACTTGATCTGGAGGGACTATCTCTAAGGCTGAACCAGTAGGTCAGTTAACATGCCACTTTAGTGCTTGGCCTCTGCTAATTAAATGCTAATTAATTTAATTTGTAAGGGCAAGTTGTGATATGACTAGATTGCTAGGAATTTAGCTGAGACCATCCAAATAATTTCATTTAAGCTATGGAACAGCCATCAGATAGTTATAATTTTCAGCCTCTAGTGGGCTGAGCTGAATTCTGACTGGTGTTCTAGCAATGATATGAAAGGCGTTGGTTAATTCTCAATACCTTTAGCCATACAGACCCACAATGTATTATTCTACCATTCTATGGAAAACACCAGGGTATGTCTAGACTGTGATTAAAAAAACCCACCTCATCAAGTCTCAGAGCACAGGTCAGCTGAGTCAGGTTTGTGGGCCTCCAGCTGTGGGGCTATAAAATTGAACTGTACATGTTTGGGCTTGGGCTGGAGCCTGGGCTCTGAGACCCTGCAAAGTCGGAGGGTCTCAGAGCCCAGCACCAGCCAGAGTCTGGAACATCTACACTGTAATTTTATGGCCCTGCACCCCAAATCAGCTGACCCCGGCCAGCTGTGGCTATGCTGCACATCTTTTATTGCAGTGTAGAAATATCCCTAGAGTCCTGGAAGCATACATTTCCATCATGTCTCTAGAAAGGAAGAGTCATTCTGGGGAACTCAAAGTTATTCAATCAAATTCAACTTAAAGGACAACAAATACATGTGATCTGTGAAATTTTAAGTATCAGGACTTTACAATGGTATGAACATTATATAGGCACTGAGGCTGCAGGAACTGGAATAAAGCCACATATCTCATTATTTACCTTGTGTTTATGTTCTGTATTGCATCATGGAGTGATTTATCAAGCCAAAATAACAATTAAGCCAGTCTCAAAATAACAGTTAAGATGGGATTTGAAATATCGTGGAAGGCCCTCTTTCACGTTATTTCAGCCGCATAAATAATTCCTTGAAGCTTGGAAAACATCACATAAATATAATTACAAATGAAAACAAAGGCCCAGATTCTCCTCTAGTTAAGTTATGTCAGTGTAAATCCAGATTGACTACATGAGGTCAGTGTCAATCAGAGCAGAATCTGGTTAGGTCCCATATATATGTAAGCAGAGTCAGGATGAGCTGTACCCTGACATCTGGTGGTGAAGTATGGGAAGTGTGGAAAGAATGTCTGGAATGCGAAATCTCAAATATTTGCATAGGCACGCCT
>NC_133775.1:23643868-23847423 GCF_003597395.2 Chelonoidis abingdonii
GGGGGAAGGGGTGAAGTGGGGGCAGGGCCTGGGTTGGAGTGGAGTTTGAGCACCCCCCAGCAAATCACAAAGTCAGTGCCTCCAGTAGTAACAGTAAATATCTATATAAAGCATTAACCTCTCTTTCTCAATCAAACGACAAGAGGTTGGCAACAGAATGTCAGCAGTTAAATGTGTGTAGGGAAAAGAAAGATTGCAATCAGAATGCATGGTTTAAGGTCTTGCATTTCATGACCCTCAGGGCTAGGTACATCAGAAAGCTTTTCAAGCACTGATCCTGAAACAATGAACAGAAAAAAAAATATTGCTCCTTGTTTTCCTTGGTAGTTGATAACAAAGACCATTTTTTTACTACTTGCTTATCTGCTAATATGAACACAAAGCCAATGTGGAGTGAACATACTTAGGCACTTCAGAAATGTATGTAGGGATTTGTGCTGCTATATCACCTTTCAAATATAATTGAAAAAATTGTAAATAAGACTATATCTAGTAATAATAGTGAGCTATATCCTAAAATGCCAGTGGGAGATTTCATCAGTAAAGAGGAATATAAAATGAGAGAGGACTTCACAACTTGGCCCCATTAATACATCATAATCTAGTATGCCTAATAGTGAAAATGAATTGTACATCACCTTAAAAACATTTATGAAAAAAACCAATGAATTCTTAAATTGCACACTTATTCCTTAGACACTCATACTGAAATTAAAACTAGTATTCTATCTGCAAGCTTCAGTTTTATTTCATTTTCAATTAAAAGGTTTCATTCTTGCTATTAATTTCCATTGTCCTTTTGAATCTAATAATTTTATCACAGTAAGACTCAGTGGTGGAGGGGAACAGAGGCTTTCCTATTATTAGGTATGGATCATTTTCAGAAATAAAAAAGCAACCAAAATGTTAATAAAATGCATCCACTAATTGTTTATGAATTGCAAAAATACACTCATATATAGATAATCAAGTAAGCCTAGTTTAGATGAACTTCTGCTCACCTACAATGATTATTTTCTATGACTGTTTAATTTTTCTAGACTAGTTGATTTATTCTTCTGAGAAAAAAAAAAGAGAATCTGTGGGTGGGAGCTGATCTCAATGTTCCTCCTGCTCGACTCAAAAAAAATAAATGTACATCCTGAAAACCCAAGTCAAGGACTGCAGACTCTGTGCTTAGGATTTTTCTGCTAATGATTAAGTTTCCTGGCTTCTTGTGTTTCCTTCCTTCACAAACTGCAAATGGGCTGATCTACTAAGGCGGTGCTTGCCAGCACTAGCCTACCTGGCCAATCAGAGTAGGAACTAAAAAGATCAAAAGAAGTTTGAAGAGAGCTCAGGAGCGCCGGCAGCCTTTTTGGCGCTCTAGGCGGCGGAAGGTCCCGCCTCCAAAATACCGATGACGACCGCAGCAGCCAAACATCTGGCTGCTGCGGTCGCCGCCCTCCAAATGTCAGCGCCCTAAGGTCACCTAATGGGTTGCGCCGGCCCTGACAGCACCATTTAATGATTTACCTTCATTTCCTTTTCTCCTTCTCCTGGTCCATCAAGTGATTGCCAATGCATAGCTGAAGAAGACCAAAATCTTCAATGCTAAGATATAAGAGGACAAACTAGAAAGTGGAGCTCTTTTCAAAACAAAATGACATCCCCAGCTTCAGCTTTCTGGAGGAAGCTTTCTGGGTTAAGATTCTTTCTCTCCAGTCCTTCAAGAATAAAGTCATCTTCAAAAGATGTACAAGATCAGTTGCTGGGTAATGCTCATACAGAAATACCTTCACCCAGTCTGAGCAAAAGAGAGATGAGCCCCAGGTTTCAATGTTTTTAACTGGATTGAAACACAGTATGTGGGCATACTGATGTAATACACTGGTTTAGCGCATGTGATCTTGTCTGCTTCAGAAGCTTTACTAAATGGTTTTTACAGCCTGCTGCTTATTCACTGCTTTACTAAGCTTTGAGTACATAGGAGGCTATTATAGTCAAGGGGAAAAGCTGACAGGTTGGGGACATGATCACATGCACTAAACCCCAGTTTAGACTCCAGTCCAGCAAAGCTTCTAAGCATGTAAGTAGTTCATCAGCTTCAACAGAATTACTCACATGCATATAATTACATGCATGCTTAGCTGCAGGGGACTTATATACTCTATTAGGCAGGGCCACCCAGAGGATTCAGGGAGCCTATGCCCCCCGCCGCTGAATTGCCACCAAAGACCCAGCACTTCGGCAGCGGGTCCTGGGGAAGAAGGACTCCCCGCTGCCGAATTGCTGCCAAAGACCCGGCGCGGAAGAAGCTCTGGGGGCCCGGGCCCTGCGAGAGTTCTCCGGGGCTCCCAGAGAAAGTGAAGGACCCCGCTCCAGGGGCCCTGAAAAACTCTCATGGGGGCCCCTGTGGGGCCCAGGGCCTGGGCAAATTGCCCCACTTGCCCCCCCTCTGGGCGACCCTGCTATTAGGCAAGTTTATCCCGACCATCTCAGAGCCATAAGAGTTCAAGTCCCATCCAGGGTGTCAGCTGAATGAATCATGACTACATTTGCACAGAATGATGATTATTAGTAGAGCGCAAACCAAGGACCTCCTGCACCAAATCGCCAAGCTTCTAGCACTTGAGCAAAAGAATTACCTCTTAGAGAGAAAAAGTAGCTACTTGTTCCAAATATGGCACCAGCCACTAGAGGGAAACATGACTGTACTCACTAAACCACTATATCCAGAACATGGGTACGCTTACCATGCCATTTTGAGCTGGGATTTAGGGTCAGCTAGTTGTGCATATAGGATATTTGCACCATTTAGCTCTGAGATTGGGTTGCAACCTCCTTGTCATTTTCCATAAAGTTCAGAGGTACTTGGATATGAGGCTTTGGATTGGGATCATCTCTGCAATACATACAATAAAGATGTAAAATAAAAATATAAGTAAGATAAGCAAAGCATTTGTCATGGCTTCAGAGTATGGTCTCACTGTTTTATTGGGACATAAGTATCCTTCATTCCCTCCAGAGCTGTGCTAGGCACTCCAGCTGTAGCAGAAGAGCTGAGCCAAAGGCTTCACATGGAGAAGTGGATAGGTCAGGGAGCATCTGAGAATGGGTCTGGCGAAAGATACGATAGCAATGTATAATAAATGCTTTGGTCCAATACATCTGTGAAATGGTGCTGTAATTTATGCAACAGTCATTGCTTCTACTGACATTTACAACAGGAAACAGAGCTGTGATCTACCACTCACTCATCAGATGCTTCCCAGCTCAAGGCTTACCAGCTACTACCTGTTGAGTCAGACATCAGTACAATACCAAAGAAAGCCACTCTTAAAGCCAAAGATATGCAGATACATAGTTTCTCACCCATCACACAGCAAGAATTTATTCACACTGTAGCCCAGTTTTCCCCTGTGTTCTCTCTTCCTCTTATTTTTTTTCTCTATTTTTTGTCCTTCGTCCCCTTCTCTTTGGGCTATGTTTCCTGTTTGCCTACTTTCTTGTATATTTTTCTTTATTTTAATTACTTTTCTTTGTCTCAATTTCTATTCCTTTTCTGGTCTGTTCTTCCGATTCCTTCACGTCTCCTTCTTCCTTTTTCCACCATTATCTGTCTGTTCTTTCCTTTTCCTGTCTGTTCTTCCTTCTCTTTCATTCTTTCTTTCCCTACCTTTAGCTGGCCTTTCTCTTCTTCCTACCAACATCAAACTCATATCCAACTCTACCACCCATATGCAGGCTCCAGTGCTGCTGTAACCTACACCAGTGCATCAGCCCCCGAGGGTTACTGTGCTGGCGAGGATTTGCTGATCGCACTCCTCCCACTCCCTTTGCCTAAAGAATAGAAGCAGGGGTGCCGAGCCAGCTATTCTGGATCTACATCAGCTGGGGATGTCCCTGTGCAAAGGAAATCCTCAACTGTTCTATTAGTGTAGATTTCTGGAGACTGAGGATCTATCCCCTAAATGTATACTGCAAGTATTTAATTGGTCCTGCACATTTGGAGCTGTTTTCAGGCTCCTAAAATGTTTGCTTGCATGTGAAGGCTGCAGAATAAAATTCAGCTGTTAGAGGAAGAAACCACTCTATTGACAGAAGAAGATAATGAACTGGAGAATAAAGTAACCTTTCCACCAGCTGAAAATCTAGTGTTTATTAGAGGAAATATTTGTGAAGAAGGCAGATGGAAAATCATTATGAATATGCAATTCAGCATTTTGTCAGTTTTCCTTTTATGCCACCAGCTGATATTAGAACAATGCTTCTCTGATTATTTTTAAAACCCCTCTTAAAGGAGGCTTTGAAAATGAATTAAGAATCTGCCCCACCAGTAGTTCAGGTGTTCGATCTTTTTTAGTGATCTCCTTTGGCAACGTACTTTGTGTTGAAACCTATAGATATGGGGTGTGGGGGGGAGTTTCTGAGCCACCTCTGTTCCAGGAGATAATAGATCTTTGACTGTAACTTTCCTCTTTTTGTCTGCCCCTGAGTGGATGTTAAGATTGAAGCAGCAATGGACAAATGTTTTATTTTGTGAAACTCTATTAAAGTTTTAGCTTTTCCAGATGTAACTCCAGTTAAAGTCAATCACATAAAAAGGTCTTTAGCTTTGATTTGGAGTTGAACGTCTTAAGAAAGGGTGTATAGTTTTCTATCTTTGCCATTGCCAAGTAAAATTTGTGAAGCAGGATTTTCCACATTTTATCTGATTTTTGCAAAGTGAAATACAGGAACCTTGAGGCCTTTCCCCTTCTTTTGAAGCTACAACTCCAGGCTTAGCTGGTGAATCTGAAGCTGTAAATATGTAAACTGCTGGGGTGAAATCCTGCCCTTCTTGAAGTCAGTGGGAGTTTTGTGATTCAATGGGGCCAGACTTTTATCCCTGTTCAATATATTAACCCAATAGATTATTGATTATTATTAATAATATTTCTTGGTATTTTGTGCACCTAGAAATTCATCACAGACCAGGACCCCAAATGTACAGACAGATGAAATAATTGGTCCCTACCAAATAGCTGACAATATTAATAAATTAGAGTAATATGTCCAATGGTTTAGACTCAATGGCATCTCTTGTGAGGCTGATCTGTGCCTGAGATGGGACTCTTTACCTGCATAGCACTGCAAGGAGGTGTTATGTCTTTACGAAGGACAATACCCAATGTGCATGGAGGGGAGCGTGATACAAAGTGCCAATGACTACATATGTGTAACCAGCATTCACCATAGCAATGTCATCCCTCTCCAGGATACACCCTTGCAGGGGCATCTAGCATTAGGAGCAATGCTACCTCCTCCCTACTGGAGAAGGGCAGGAGGGAACAAGCAGTCTGGACTGACATTACTTTTGCAGCAAGGGAAGGGGAGCTCCTTTTTCTATGTCAGACCATCTCACTTACTGCATCCTGCTCATCCAAAATCTACTACTGGCTATTGAGCATCTCCTCCTATTAGCTGCTCCCTTTCCCAGAACAGTGCCTGTGAACAGGTGGCAGCAGGTCAGCCAGGCTGAATGAGAATGTGTCTGAGTTTTTTCTTTCCTAATACACCCACCAGCAGTATAGATTTAATCATTGCTAAGGCCTTTTTCCTGCAAACATTTACATGCATGCTGAATTTCAAGCATATGAGCAGCCCCACTGAAGTTATTGTAGTATTGGGGCCTAAGGTATTAGAAAAAATAAATAATGGTCACTTTCACTTTAAACAACTCCCTTGGCTGATTGCTAGCATAGTTAGTGAAGCCAGCCAAGGAATGAGATCTGCTTATTCTGGACATATGTGCCCACATTCCTAGAACAGTGGGTCCCAAACTTGTTCCGCCGCTTGTGCAGGGAAAGCCCCTGGCGGCCTGGGCCGGTGTGTTTACCTGCCACGTCTGCAGGTTCAGCCGATTGCGGCTCCCACTGGCCGCAGTTCTCTGCTCCAGGACAATCTGGCTTATTCACTGTTGGACGTAAAAGGCTGGCTGTGGGTGTTTTCTAGAGCAAGCCCATTTGAAATACAGATCTCTAGTCAATATCCATAACTTCCAATACGAAAATGATACATGCATACAAATAAGATCCTCATATTCTGCAAATCAAAAAACTTTTTCAATGACACTGTACACGACTTATCTTATACAAAATGTATCATAATTATGCCATAATTATAGCATAACAATACTACTACAACGAATATGGGGTGCAGTGTCAGACTCTTAATTTATGCCTAGCCTATGTGACTGCAAAGGCCAAAATAATAAAAAAGCATCCTTGGAGTCTGTTTTATTTTAAAACCAGAAAGAGCTCTAGATTATTTTATATTTTACTTAACACCTTTATTAGAAATCGTGAATAATATGAGTAATTATTACAAGGGCAAATGGGCTTAAAAGATACATGCAAAGAAAACAGATGTTAAGTTAGTCAAGGGAACATATTAAAATTAATGAATGCTGGATAAACTTGAAAGGTTTCAAGGTTCTGTTAACAGTAAGATCTCTCCACTCTCTCATTAAAACCTTGATCCTCCCCTGCATCTGGTTGACCTGTCTATGTTGCAGGTACCAAAATAGCTTAAACAGATTGTAGCTTCATAGTAAAAGGCTGAAACTGTATTGTCTCTTTCATAAAGAAAAACTGAGCTCCACTGTCTTTGCATTAAATAAATGCAATGACTTTAAACAAAACAAGTTCAAACAGAGGAAAACTAACTGCCCGGTTTGCAAATTGGTTCTCACACACAGAGAACAATGATTTCCCACCACCCACTGCTCTTAATTTAAAGTGATAGAAACACAACAAAGTGAGAAAGGAAAATGCAGAGAAAGAGAAAGAAAGACTAGTCCTGAAGACTGGAATTGGAGGGGCGGGAAGTGTTGTTACTGTGCCTGCTGTCTCCTTCCAGTGGTAATGGTTGCAGTGCTAATACCATCCTCAGAAGTAGTGTTAGTAATAATAACCTCCTCAAAGCTATTCAGGTGTGCTGTAACTGAAAGACTGTTTGCCCATAAGTTGGTGGCAAAATATGACCTCTTTGCCCTTACGGCTGCCTGATTTATTTTGATGACTTAGATATCATCAATATGAAGTATGACCTGAGTAGAAAATGTTCTGCCTGGAATGTAATGTCTTGTTTCTTTATATTCTAAAAGCATTTGGAGCTGCAAGCCAGTCTCCTCTATAATGGAGCAAAGTTTCAGACCAAAGGAAATTATTTCTGCCACTTTCCAGTGTATGGATAGTGGGCCAGATTCACACAGTTACACCAGTGTAACTCCAGAGTAACTCTAGTAACTTCAGAGGAAAGAATACCCTGATTTCTCATTATTATTTAGTTGTATTATGGTGGTACCTAGAAGTCCCAGTCATGAACCAAAGCCCCGTTGCACTAGATGCTGCACAAGCACATTACAAAAAGAAGGTCCCTGCCCCATAAAGTTTACAATCTAAGACTTCGGGATACTTGGTTTCTTAAAAAGCAACAAAGAGTCCTGTGGCATCTTAAACAGATGTATTGGAGCATAAGTTTCGTGGGTGAATACCCACTTCGTCAGATGCATGACTTTATATTGGATTAATACAAGTTCTTGTATTTAATTTCCCTGGGCTGTACTTTTTTTAAGAAGAAAGCGAAGAAGGTGGGGAGGGAGAAAGGTGATCCACAGCTATCTGTCTTCCAAAAATTACAAACTCTACTGCCTTTTGAGGAAAATTTGTAACTTGCTTGACTCAGAGATATTCTGCTTGTGTATGTGCTGAAGTACCTTATCTGGATTAAGTGTTTTAATGCTAGACCTGTGTTTAATGTTCCTAATAGCTCTAACAAAGTTGACTTGACTGGAGCCATCCTGACTGAGCTTCATTCTTTGATGTGAAGACATTTGACCTGTGGATTTTACAGTCTTGCAGATTCCTTGAACCAGACATATCTGGCTTGTGGACCTTGCAAGCTGAAAAAGCTTTGCCAGTAGAGCAGGACATCCTTAAATGGATGTCATTAACTGGATCTTTAATATGCTTTTATAAAGTCACAATAGGGAAATTCTAATCATATGAACAAAAATGAACTTTGATCACACATAACTTTAAAAGCACTAAACCATTTTCTCACACACATAGCTTGCTTTTCAGTGCACAATGAAATATATCAAATAAGTTAATTTTGAACTTCCCAACTTCTGGCATTTTAAAAAGTTGTTTGAGTACAATTTCCAAGGTTAGACTTAATAGCAAAATATGTTTCTCACTCATACAGTTAAAAAAATCACTATTAATATTATTCAAACTTTGAATAAAAAAAAATCCTTCAGATGAGACCAAGTCCGGCATATTTTAGCTCTACATTAATTTGTTTCAGAAAATTATAGGCAACTAAAAAAGGTAAGTGAGAATGAAATTTGGAACTTAATTTTAGCTGTAGCAGGCATGATGACAGTTCTTCTTATGTCCATTTTATTGTACTGATAACTGCTGTGATTAAGATTGAAATGGAGCTATGAGTTAATATTGGTTCTTATTATAGTCAATCTTTCCCCATTAAGACTTCAGTTCAAGAAGACATCTTTGTTCAGGACAGTACTTAAGCATTGCTTATGCTATCCTGGAAAAGGATGTACTTAAGTGCTTTACTGAATCAGAATTGAAAACAGGTACACTGGTGACTGGTTGGCCCAAAGGACTGGTAGTGGATTGGTAATGGGATATATAAATAGTCTTTCACATCCAGGTTACATGCACAAATACAGCCCAAGTTGGTACTCCATGAAAGTTGTCATCTTCGCTGACTGCTTTATGGCCAATGTAAAATGAGTTTCTTGGCATCCACCCAATTCCTAACATCTACTACCAAAATTGGCACTGTAGGTGGCAATTTCAGGAGAAAGGTTAGTGATTGAGACTTACGGAACTGCTAGATATGAGACCTTTATATCTTCCTAGAATGGGGAAGCTTGTGTTTCTACTGCTTCTGCTTCTTCCATTCTATAAAGACAAGACTTCATTTTCAAAATTTCCCAATCCAGTACCCTTCAAAACCACTGAAATTACACACAAAATTATACATTTACCTCTGACTGCTGAGTGAAAAATCTATTTCCTTTTATTATTATTTGTATCATAGTAGTACCCAGGAGCCTCAGTCATGGAGCTGGGCCTCATTGTGCTAGGCACTCTGCAAATATGGAATAAAAAAACTGTGCCTGCCTCATAGGTCTTAGTACTCTAATAATCGGTGTCCTACATTTTATTTGTATAAGTGTTTAATATGAAATAATGTTCATTTGCGAATTGTACTTTGATCTGACATTTATAAGATTGTTTTTGTACTTTTTTCTTTAATGTTGTAGCTACGATTCTATTTGATTTGTATGACATTATTAACCACCCAAACTCACACATTGTACATCCTGGGGGGAAAATAAAATCTCTCTTTTAAGTCTCTACTACAGTGTACTCTTTAAAAAATGCAATTTCAGGGTTTAAGAAGCCTGCTAATTTGTTTTATGTAATCTTACTCCTGCCCAATTTGGTCATATTTCACTTTGATCAACTCCAAAATTTACTTGAGCAACACCACAATAAAAGTTAAACTGGTAAGCATTGCTACCCTTACTACGACTCAGTGAATTAGTTTCCTTGATAGACTGAAAGATTTAAATAGCAATGATTGTTCCAAAGCTGAAACATTTATCTACACAAACCACTTTTCCCTTGTACAATTCAAGATGAATGAATCAAATTTACTGTGATCTTGGTAATTATTTTTTATACTCTTGAACTGAGTGTGAATGGAATAGTTCTATTTCATTTTTGTGTTGCTGTTCCCAGGACACACTTATAAATGCAATGGCATATCTCAAGGGTCTGGTCCAACTGAGAAAATTACAAAAAAATGAGGTGAAAAAACTTAAAGCAGAAACTGTGACTAATGGGGCTTTTAACAAAGTTATCAGTTTTGCATTTAAGCCGCTAACGACATGGTACTGAGAATAGCATACATAAATTGAAAGGCTGTTACACAAACACTCTTGAAAATGTTATATTTACATGGCAACCAGCTTATTATATTTACATGAACATCTGCTGCAGGTTCACTAAAACCCTAAAAACAGATGGACATGAAGAAAGACCTAGTAATTAACAAAGCTATATGTTGATTAAATCAGCATGTGGTTAATTTTAATGATTGCTGATCTTTATTGGGATCTGTAAGACTGTTCAAAATCAAATCTACTTTAGCTGATATGTTGATTGGCCACAGAGCCAAAGACAACAGTGCTGCTTGTTAGTATGCAATTATGGTAGTCTTGCAGAGTGAACAAATAATAGTTTTCCTTCTTCTTACAGTGTAAGAGCCTGCTTCTGCTCCCATTGAAGCTAATGTGGGAAAATAATTAATTAATGTTTGTAAGGTTATCAACAAGGGTCAGATTCTCTGTTGCCTTAAACTTTCAAATTGGGTGTAAAATTTTGCTACCTCAGAGTGGTAATGATGTACCCATACTTTGTGCTGGTGTAAATGACTACACAGGGGAAAGGCAATGGCATTTTATATGATGAGGAAGTATATATCATGAGTGCTGCATCTGTGGCGGATAATTGAGTAGAGGAGATATTGTAGCTTTAAGAATAAATATCCTGGTGGAATACTTGTACACACTTTCATTTTTGTACAGCTGGTATGAGCCAATACAGTGGAACTGTGCCTTCTGTATCTTACTCCCATTTCAAGAAGTCACTTTGTACTCTTGTTTGGGCTCCTTCGGTCTTCAACTTGTCACTCACCAGTTGCAAATCAATGCCGATTTGCCGCAAGCACATACATTGCACGAGTTTATGCAGTTGGACTGTGGTTGCTCTTTTCTCCCTTTAGCTTTCTAAAAAAGATAAAATATTCCTGACAAAGAAAGCCCTTTACTTGCTGAGGGACCTAAGAATTGTTAGGATATGGGACAGCGAGAGGGTATGTTGCCTCCCAAGAACGCAATTTACTTTCATGAGTTAAGCTGACCAACTATCTCTCACCATTGATGAGGCACAGTGACAATTTCAGCTTAATGAGCAGAGCCAGCTGGAAAATGTTGATAAAAGTGGTATTTTGACAATAAAAAGAGGTGGGTGGGGAAAACTGTTTTAAACATTTTCATTTGTCCCCCTCTGTTTTCTGGCTTTATTGACTATAATTACTCAGGTTGGAATATAGCCAAGAGAAGAGCTGACACACCTACTCTTACAGAAAGTAGGATCTTTAATGACCACAAACAATGAAGGTCTTGATTTGGAACTCAGCCAAAAGATGGTACCATACCAACACAGGTTTTCCAGCAGTGCTCTGGGGCATTTGTTCAATATTGATTTAGAGGTAAGTGTGCCCCCATTCAATCACCAGCACCACTTATGTGTTCCTTGGATATCTCCCACTTCAAGTACTGGTGCAGTACAAAATGCTTAGTTTGTAGGATCTAATTGAATCATAATATAAGCCTTTAGGCTTCCAACAAAATAATGTATTTGAGTTGGTGATTATGAAAATATCTCTGTCCTTAAGTCAGAGTTAGGTACATAAATCCAGAGTAGAAGTCTAAATAAGTGGCCTGATTTTCAGAAATACTGAAAATCCACAATTGAAAAACAGGCCTAAAATATTTAGGTAGCTAAGCTTGGAGCAAGGTACCTAACCTTAAGAACCAATGTTTGAACTTGTTGGCCATCTTCCTTTGAACTGTTACTGATTTGTGGATTGTAAATATTAGAATTAGGTTTCAAACTTTTGAAAAAATTGTGGAAAAAATAAAAAATTTGAACTTTTTCATATTTTCACTATATTCTATAAAATAATTATATTTTTACCAAAAATGTTGTAGAAGCTATCAAAATACTTATTGACATTTTGTTTTCCAAAATGTTTTTGACAACTGGAAAATTTAATTAATAATTTTGATAATTCTTTCAATAAAATCAGTTCATTTTTAAAAAAGGCCATTTTTTTAAACACCAAATCTTTCAACCAGATTTTGACATTTAAATTTTTTGACAGTGATTGGGCACACCCTACCATATATTCATTAATTTCAGTTCAAGTTAAACTCCTTTTGAATTCAAAGAGATTTCTACTTGTAATTATGGCAGAATAGGTCCTAAAGATAGTCACACTAATAAAATGATGGATGGGGATTTGGTTGTAGGAATCCTAATAATGTCAAAGGGATTAGTGCATCTAAATCCCCATGTTTAATTTTGAAAATCAACAAAAACAAATTTTCTGTTGGTGTAAATAGGCACTGCTCCGTTGAATTTATTGGAGTTTCACTCATTTTCACAAGCAGAGAATTTCCATCCCAACCTAAGTTAGATCAAACAAGGTGTAGAATTTGAGTGACAGTACAGGAGTGTTCATCCACCTTTCTAGTTACCATTGTGGGTAACACAGGCTACAAAACAACTTAAAGTATTTCTGGAAAAGAGAAACGCAACAAGTGACCTTTACATGAAAAAGGCTGTTTTCATGGTATATAATTATATATAATTAAAAAAAAAAGCTGCACAAAGGGAAAGTCAGTTCAACAGGGTTAGTTGAGATCCAGACAATTCTAAGTTTTCTACGGAAAACAAAACAAAAAACCTACATCCACTCTGCCTGGAGTTTCTGCAGGGTAATAATTTGCTCCATCCTGGTACTGTCCACCAAATTACATTTACAGGACACAATATGTACAAAAGCGTCTTTTTGAAATGGTAGAAGAGCACTGCAGAGCTATGTGAACATTTCAATGCAAAGGGTAAAGAAAGCTGCTCTTGAGGCTGTTTCTACCAAATGATGTCAGGATGCAGTATTGGGGGATTCATTATACTGTTCAAAAGAAGATATGTAGAGAAATTATCCCAATCCAGTAAATAATTTTATTAAAATTAGTGGGCCTGATTCTCCCCTGCCTTATGTGTTCATGGATATAAAATGCCATAATTTTAATCTCTTAGAGTTTACATCACTTTGCACAAATGTAAATGACTCCCCAAGGAGCAAGGCAGTGGGAAGTCAGTCCCACTGATCTAGAACTACGGTATTACTGTACTACAGGAAGTTAAGTAATTATACAATTTTTACCTGAAAGCTACAGTATGAAAAGAATATGCTACAGCAAACCTTGGGGGGGGGGGGGGCTTTTATGATAAATTGTTTCTAATGCACAGTAAAATACCAATGATTACATTACAAATATATGGCTAAATCATGAAGTCTGACTCAGAAAACATTTCTATTGACTGGAAGGCAATGGGAGTTGAGAAAGAACACCACGACTCAGGATCAGGCCGTATTTGCTGATTGTACTCTAGTGTTGACCATAGTTGAATGAAATAGGTACTCTATTGCATACCAATTATTTCATTAGTGTCTGTAAAGTGCTCTGAGATTATTCTGTGGAAGTAGCAATATAACTGGCTAAGTATAATTATTATCCTCCTTTTGTAATAGCTGATGTGATAGCATGTCGCGTTGAAGTATTCCAGTCCGCAGACCAGATGTTCCAGAGCTCTTGTCTCAGGATTGTTGCCAGTCCATATTTTGGGTACTGTTGGCCTGCCACTGAGTGATAATCTGACATTTTGATACTTTTTTGTTATCCAATAAGAGACACTCTTTTAGCACGACATCAATTTTTGCATAACAGTTTGGTCAAATAATCATATTTTGCAGAAGAGCAACCTGTCCTTTGAGCTTGCATACATGTACACATAAACCTATGTTTTGATGTCTTCCCTGGAAAGTCATTTCACTTGAAATAATTTCTTGAGTTGCTTTTCAGACTACAAGGCTGCTTTGCGAACAGGGGCTGCTAAGGGAAGTTTTGCAAGGGTGTTCTCCAGGTGAAGGAGGAGCAAATACAGCACCCTTGAGGTAAGTGGCTGTCCGTAGTGTGTGTTTGTGTTTGGGAGTTACGTGTTGTGTGCTGAGCTTGTGTTTGTCTGTCTGTTTGGTTGTTTGCAGGACTGTGTGCTGTGGCTGTCAGTTGGAAGCTGTGAGCTTCAAAGTAAGGTTTGAAAGCTAGAAGCCTCTGTTAATTGGCTGAGCCTTAGTCAGTGGGCAGGGCTATCAAGAAGGCCAGGGCTTTATAAAGAAGTGTGCAAGCGACCAGGGGCTACTAACAGGCGTTTCGCAAGGGAGTTGGGAAGGGGGCAAGGTTCATTTGCTGTTCTTTAAAATCTGTAAACTAATTTACATTCAAAGCTTCTTGATTTAAATGAAACCCTTTCATTAACTTGGTAGCTGCAGGAGACAATGCAGGCAGAAGCCCAGCAGAGTGAGGGCTATACAATTTATTGCGCTGAGTGCAGCATGTCTGATTACCTGTCCTGTGGGCGGTTGGCGTATGTGTGCATTCAGTGCAAGGAGCTCCTGGCCCTCAGAGACCATGTACAGGCTTTGGAGGCCAAGGTGGCGGAACTGGAGGAGTTAAGGGAGGCAGAAAGGTATGTTGATGAAAGCTAATGTTAAAATGACACAAGGTTAAGGAAAGAGTGTTTGTACATCTGGGTATAGTGCTTAAATTATCCAAAAGTACAAAGTTTGGTTTAAAAGTCATACAATACATATAGCACACAATCAGCAATAACTTACATTTAGATTAATAAATGTAATGATACAGTTTAGATATTCACATCCAAATATTCCGGTACACTCATTAAAAGTTATACAGAAAGTTGGTTGCAGAAAGCAAATATAGCAATGAGTGTAGATCAGAGGTTCTCAAACTGAGGGTTGGGACCCCTCAGGGGGTCATCAGGTGATTAAATGGGGGGGGGGGTCACGAGCTGTCAGCCTCCATCCCAAACCCTGCTTTGCCACCAGCATTTATAATGGTGTTAAATATAGTGAAAAGTGTTTTTTAATTTATAAGGGGGGGGGTCACACTCAGAGGCTTGTTGTGTGAAAGGGGTCACCAGTACAAAAGTTTGAGAACCACTGGTGTAGATTGTTCCTAAATAGTAAGGCATTTAGGATAGGTTTCCCTCAGTAGATACAATCCATCAGAAAAGTATTCTAATTACTTTCAAGACTTCGCTTCTTACTAAAAACAATCTAAACCAATTCTATGCAAGTTGCAGTCTGTTATACAAAAATTCCTGTGTAAATACTACACAGTGAAATTCAAAGTGTTTCAGCTCATGCCTTAGAAGAGGATCCTGTGATAACTAAGACAATTCTAAGCAACCCCTGACTGAGGTGGATTGATAGTTTATAAATGAAACTGCATTAACATTGCAGCATGCTTGGAGTAGTCATTCAGGCCTGGTCTACACTGCAGGGGGCAGGAGTTGATTAGATCAACTTACCGTGGTCTCTTCACCACGGAAAGTCGACTGCTGCTGCTCCCCCATGGACTCTGCCTGCATCTCTCACCAAGCTGGAGTATAGTAGTCAATGGGAGAGCGCTCAGGGATCGCTTTATCGCATCTAGACTAGATGCGATAAATCAATCCCCGCTGGATCAATCACTGCCCACTGATCCGGCCAGTAGTGAAGACATACCCTTAGGGCAGGGGTCCCCAACGTGGTGCCTGCAGGTGCCATGGCACTCACCATGGCATCGGTGTGCGCCCACCTACTAGCTGCCAGAAATGCAGCCACCGAAATGCCACGGAGAAGCAGCGACGTCCAGAAGTGTTGCCGCCAAAATGCCACTGATTTTCAGGGGCATTTCGGTGGTGACGCCTCTTCATGATGCTACATCTTGGCAGCATTTTGGCAGCGATGCTTGTCGGCAGCATTTCGGCGGCTGCTTGTCCAGCGGCCACGGTCCATGACGGCTAGTCGTCAGGCGCCTGCCACACTGAAAAGGTTGGGGACCACTGCCTTAGGGCCTAATTCTCCGCCACTGAAATCAATGGGACAGCCCTGGGTAATATAGACAGAGGTATTTTTGTTTCTGCAAACAATGGAGTGATGGTGTTTTGTTATCTAAGCTACTTTGCAAGTTTTAATACTATGAGCAAAAAATGTCTGCATCACCACTATAGTAAGTTTTACTGTAGCAATCCACTATAATTTTTCTGTAGTAAATTTTCTCATGGAATAATCTACAGTAACAAAGTATGATTTTATGAAGCATTTAAAACATAGCCTTGTGAAAGAGGAAATATGCAGAAGTGACCTTATCACTAAGCAGAAATATAGCTCCAATTAAAAGGAAAATAAAATTCTAATCCACTAAATATAAGACTCACAGATAAGAAATGCTGCCATATGCTACATCATATCTTTATTCTCATTCAGTGATTACAAGGATCAACAAAACATTGTTAGAAATCATTTCAGTTAGCATGGATGCTACTGCAGAGATTAGATTAATTAAACTGATAAATCCCAAGTACAGATCAAAAACATCCAACAATGGGAAAGAAAGCTGAATAAGAGACAGGAAGTGCTGCCAATAACGTTTTCAAAGATCCCACCAGTCCAGCATAATTGGCAAGTCTACCTTGTTTAAATAAATAAATAGAAGAAAACAGACAAAGTGCCAGGTGAGTACAGGTGTAAGTCTAATTTTTATTGTGAAATGAACACTGAAAACAAAAAGGACATATCAGTGCAAAAGCAGAACTCACAAAATGTATCTGGGCAAGGTGCTATTTCCTCTCTCTACCATGAACGCTATCTTCAAGCTGCATTAAGTTGTGTAGATAATGGGGTAGAGGAAGTCAGAGATAGAAAAGACCTTTCAGATCTTATTTGCAAATGAACAGTGTATAGTCTGTATCCTGCCATCTATGTTTATGGAAAATTTCCATTGACTTCAATGTTAGTTCAGACTAAGGACTGACAGTAGGATGCTACCATACATTTTCCAGATAAAACAAAGCTGTTACCACACAAGATAACACAAGATTTTAAATTTTGAAATTAAATAATACTGATTTTCTAGAGGTCCTAATTTACAGTAATGTTGGATTTAGAATTTCAGTGTAATCTGCAACATATCTTTTTTCTCTAATATAGGATTATAAATAGTGGCTATACTGAATGTTCACTGTGTGTTTCTCTTATATTATGAAGACATAAAAGAAGAGACCCAAGTTCTGATCATCAGGAAAGAGGTGTAAAACAAAGGATCAGCATCAAGGAAGTTTAGAAGCTATAGAAAGAGCAGAAGGGAATTATGTATGGAGCTGTTTAACTTAGATAGTTACAATAAGCACTGACTCTTCACAAGACAGAGGAAGATCAGACTAACAAAAACCACAAGGGGAATAAGTTACTCAGACACTTTTCAAGAGACAGCACTGAAATATGCCTACCAGAATGAAAAAGGCCCCACACTACCAGCACTCCTAGCTATTTTCGAGACACCACTGACTTCCTGAGGAAACTACAATCCATTGGTGATCTTCCACAAAACACCATCCAGGCTATTATGGATGTAGAAGCCCTCTACACCAACATTCCACACAAAGATTGTCATAGTATAATTCCTCAATCTGAACCTTAGAGTTCAAATATGAGGTACTAGCATAAATTCCTCTAAGCTTATTTACCATCTTAGATCTGATAGCGCTGCCACCAGCCAAAAATTCCAGTGTTTGGCTCATTCTGGTCTCCCCAAAACCCTTCCCGGGGGATCCCAAGACTCAGATGCCCTGAGTCCACCACAAAGGGTAAAATAACCCATCTCCCCCTTGGCTCTCTTACTCCTCCCAGGCTTTTCCCTCCCCTCGGATGCCCGGACGATCACAACCTATTCAATTTCTTGGAATACAAACACCGAAGAATAAGTGTGTCTCTCCAACTGCTTCCAGAGGCTATACAATCAAGCTTAGTAACTCTAACACAGAAGAGATTTCCCTCCTCACTTCGTTCATAGCCTTACCCAGAGATAAAAAACCAAACAGGTCTTAAAAAAAAGAAAGCTTTTATATAAAAAGATAAGAAAAAGACATAAAAATGGTCTCGTATCAAAAGGTACATTATACAGGGTCGATTGGCTAAAAGAAAACAAATGAATAACAGCCTTATTCAAAAGAAATACTATTGAAAACCAATTCCAGCAAACACACACATGTAATACAAACAATATAAAAACCTATATGTCTTATACCTGAAATTACAATTGGGAAACAGAAGATTAGAAAGCCTGAAGGTAGAGAGATCCTCTCTCCAGAGCCGAGAAAGCAACTAGAGACCACAGACAAAGAACACCAACCCAAAAATTTCCCTCCCGAGCTTTGAAAAATCGGTTCCTGATTGGGTCCTCGGGTCAGGTTTTGGTTCCTGTTGTTAACCCTTTATAGGTAAAAGAAAACATTAATCAACTATAGCTATCTGTTAGACAAAAGATGGACTACAAGCTGTAAGGAAAAGTAATCCAATAATGTCATGGCAAACCTGGTGGCTTGAAATTGTCACTTTTGTCCTCCCCCAAACATTCCACCATTGGGGACAATGTAATTCTTCAAGTCAGTGGCACTGCTATGGTACCTCAAATGGCCCACAAAGTATGGCCCAACATTTTTAATGGCTACAGAAACAACGCTTCCTCAACTCTCCATCCCCTAAATGCCCTCTCTAATTGGGCCTACATTGATGAACAGCTTCATCATGTTAGACGCCATGGAAAAGAAACTCTTGAGAAATCCAACCAGGATTTCAAAATTTGCCATCCCACCATCAACCTCAGCCTGGAACCAGTTCCACACAAAGGATCCCACTTCTGAACACTTCAGTGCTAATAAGCAATGGTCACATAAACACCACCTATACCAGAAACCTACTGACTCTATACTTACCTACATCCTCCAGCTTTCATCCAGAACCACACCTGAAGACAATCCTCACTCTCACAGATCTTGGGAGACAGGCCATCCTTGCTGACAGACACCCCCAACCTGAAGCAAATATCACCAGCAACCACATACCACACAACAAAAACACTAACCAGGAATCTATCCTTCCAACAAGCCCGTTGCCAACTCTGTCCACATTATCTATTCAGGGAGACCATATAGTACCTAATCACATCAGCCACATAATCAGAGGCTCGTTCACGCTGCACATTTACCAATGTGATATATGCCATCACGTGCCAGCAATGCCCTCTGCCATTTACATGGGCCAAACTGGACAGTCTCTATGCAAAAGAATAATGATACAAATCCAGGCCATAAAGAATATAACATTCAAAACCATTGGAGAACACTTCACCTCCCTGATCACCAATAACAGACCTCAAGTTGCAATACACTCAAAAAACCCTCTCAAAAACAGACTCCAATGAGAAGACGCAGAATTGGAATTAATTTGCAAACTGGACCCATTACATAGCTGAATAAAGACTGGGAGTGGATGGGTCATTACACAAAGTAAAAACTATTTCCCCATGCTAATTTCCCCCCTACTGTTACTCACACCTTCTTGTCAACTGTTGGAAATGGGCCATCCTGACTAGCACTACAAATTTTTTTTCTCCTGCTGATAATAGCCCCCTTAATTGATCACTCTTGTTATAGTTGGTATGGCAACACCCATTTTTTCATGTTCTCTATGTATATATATCTTCCTGCTGTATTTTCCACTGCATGCATCTGATGAAGTGGGGTTTAATCCACGAAAGCTTATGCTCAAATAAATTTGTTAGTCTCTAAGGTGCCACAAGTATTCTTCATTTTGTTTGCTGATACAGACTAACACAGCTACCACTCTGAAACCTGACAACAGGAATGTTGCCAAAGACACATTTATAAAATCAGGGCACAGGTCCTGGGTATCTGCACTAGGTTTTATCTTATTTGGCATCTTCTTTCTAACTCTAGGAGAGGGATAAACACTACATCAATGAAATTCATACATTAGAAGATGTGATGAAAACCAGCACAGATAGAGAAATAATACCAAGAAGTAAAAAAAGTATATAAATATAGACCAAAGGCAACAATTAAACTTCATAGTAAACTTGTGGAACTCATTGTCACTGGCTATTATTGAGGCTGAGCACTTAATAGAATTTAAAAAAGAATTAGATATGCATATGAATAATGAGAAGATGGGGCATAAGCAGGCTAGGGAGTCTGGCTAGGAAAACAATTCTCTATTAATGGGGGTTTAATAATTGTCTATTAAAGTTTCTCTTATGCATGTCAGAGAAAGTATAGCAGGCTTCTTGGACCACTGGGACTGACATAGTAAAATTCCTGCGTTTCTGAGTAATAGAAGAAACTCAACTGGAAAAATCTGCAGCAGTTAAGGAGGAGGGACACAAAACCCCCACAAATATTAAGTACAAGACAGAAACCTGGAAAGGTAATGAAGGCTGAAAGAGACCTAAGGGCTGGAGCGGACAGAGAATTAGACATAAAAATGCAATGTACTTTGGCAGCAAGAAAGGTCAATGTAATTTGGGACTTCATATGCCAAGATTTCCCATCACAGAGCACTAAGGTAATAGCCTAGTACTGATTTTGTAGAGTTAAGAGCTTTGAATAAGTTTCAAATACACATCCAGACATTTGGATGTTTAACCAAAGCAAACCTCAGAACATTTTTTTGATTTTCCTTTGATTCCTAATGTCTTTATCTGGGGTGTTTTACATGCTCATTCTTATCTCAGTCTATTATAAAAACGAATCTTTCAAGAGAAGCATCTATGATTTCCAAGAGACTATTATATTAAGCTTGGAAATCACCAAACACCCTAGGGCTGGAGCTGGCTTTAATGGAAAAAAGTTACTTTGGTTTTAGGAGATAGAAACCTTTCAGGTGGCTAAGAATATCTGGTCTTCGTTTCTGGAAGTTTACACTTAGCTCCTTCTCTAGAAACATATTGTAGTAGATCCATGTACATTAATTTAGTCAGCATTGCTACTAGTGTCCAGGACCCAGGCCACTGGGCAATTTACATCAATAACAACCACTTCCAAAAAGATACGAAATAACATTTTCAACTTAGAATGCCTAATAGCAAGACTCCCTTCTTCATAATTCTCTCCTCCGCCATTAATTAAACTATGGTTCAACAAAAAGTGTGACCAAATAAATAAGACTTACTGCATATTTTACTCTGAAACTTGGGTTATGCAAGATTGTTGAAGAGATTAGAGACATGTCTACATGGGGACATCCAGGAAAGTTAATCCGAATTAACTAAAGTTGTGAATTTGAAGTTAAATTGCATTAAAACCCCATCCGAACATTCTCATTCAGAATTAAAATGGCCTTTTATTTGGTTTTATTTGTAAGATAAACCAAAGACCACTTTAATTCTGAATAACAGTGTCCATGTAGAGATTTAATGACTTTTAACTAATCAACTTCAAATTCACACTTTTATTTTATTTAGATTTACTTTCTGGAATGTCGCCATGTAGACAAACTCTACATTTCAGAGGCATTGAGCTCTATTGAGCCCAGAGCCAGCACTAAGTTTTTTGCCAGCCCAAGCAAAAAAAAATAAAACCTCTCCAAGAGTGCAACTGCCGAAGAAAAAAAAAACAAACCTTCCTGGAATGCCATCCCTGGAATTCTGCCACACCAAGCACTTTGGTTTAACGCCAAGGATTCAGCTGACAACCTGAGGAAACCAGTGGATCATTACTCCCACAGCAAGAGATTTCTCAGATACTTATGTCATTTAAGACTTTATAGAGAATAGCCAACACTTTCAATTGCTGCTGGAATTGAACAGGTTGCCAGTGCAGAGTGCAAATCACTGTTGTTATATGCTTATTCAGTAGCGGCCTTCTTCACTCAAGATAAGTTGATGCATTTTGCACAGGCTGAAGCTTCTGGTTGCTTTTTGAAATGTTCTAAGGGCTACAATAAAGGGAATATTGATGGAGAGAATGAATTCAGTATCTTTTGAGTCAATTGTAACAAATCTACATGAAAGCACATTTTAATCCGTTGCAAGTCTTTCGGGTATTTAATGCCTTAAGTATATGATTTTTATAGGGCAATATATGGCAAGAGTCATTCATTTCTGAAATATGTAGATGCTGCACTCTTTACATCTAAAATTATATCTTTCAGCTGTTCATTATTGTCTCATGTAACTAAATCTTCAGTGTCAAGGAAGTTAAAATCACTTTAGTGTAGACATTCACTAGCAATTTTCTTTGAAGAAGGCAGAAATTTATTTGGCTTGACCTAATGATTGAACTAAATAGGTTTTCTTCAAGCTGTCTGGTAAAATAGATGTATTTACTTCCATTGTACTCTAAAATTATATTAGAAATATTCCTTGTAAGTACAATTAATTAAGGAAGCTTTTTCATGACCTTAAGTTATTGGAATAAAATCAGTGGTAAAAGCATAGTTGTTCTTTGAGAGTCATCTTATTGTTGGGATGTGAGGGATTCTCGTTATTTCATTTCAAGGATTAGAAACAAAATTCCCCTCGGCATTTCACTTTAGTGGATAAAAAACAAACACACTCATTTGGAAAATTTAATCAACTATAAATGGCATAATACTTCTTAATAACTGTAGAGCAAAACCATGATTAAAATAAAAATGATTCAAGTGGCTTTTTACAAAAAGTCAAATAAGGCAGCTGCCGATTATTGTAATATGCATGTTCTGTGTTATACAAATTTCAGAGGAAATAATGATGGGTAGATCATGGAACAGTCAAAGGTGGTCATGGTTCCTATTTTGTACCCAAACAGATAAGACTGTGTAGATGTAGGTGAAAGTCTCAGCCCCATTCTGATTCCTGATCTCTGATCAAAGGACTGAGTGTCATAAAAGGATTTGAAAAGCCCCAGATCCAGCTGTGGGAGAATTCCCTCCGTGTTAGAAGTGAGGAAGACAGCCACATGCTATCCTCTGAGGACCCCTTCCTAAACCACAATGTAAAGAGAATTCTAGGAGCAGGGCTGGGAGTAAGAGAGGGATTCTGGGTAGCCAGTGACAGGCTGTCCTAACTTTGGCAGCCCTTCAGGGTCTATTCTAGCTCATGATTGCATTCTCAGTCTGGAGGGCGCAAAGGTGGCTTTGAGCTGCCTTAGTCCTTCATCCCCTGGGCCTGTGGGTTGTGTGGCATGCTATCCACTCCTGGTGGCAGAGCTGTGCGTGCGTGCGTGTGTGTGTGTGTGTGTGTGTGTGTGTGTGTGGTAGACCTTGTGACAGAAAGAGTCAATTTCTTCAACACTGAGCACAGAGCTATATTTTAATAATGTGTGTCCTAAAGCTTCATCTCTGTTTCATTGTTTAGCTTCAGCCTTATCCTGAGAGCTTTCCTGCTCCAGAAAGAGAACACACATTCTCAGAATTAATGTATCCTGCCACAGATGGGGCAAAGGTGCCGTTCAGGTTGATGCACTAGATCAGTGGTTCTGAAACTGTGGGTTGGGACCCCAAAGTGGGTCACAACCCCGTTTGAATGGGGTCACCAGGGCTAGCTTAGTCTTGCTGGGGGCCGAGGCCTGGGGCTAAAGCCAAAGCCTGAGCCCCACTGCATAGAACTGAAACCCAAGCCCTGGATGGTGGAGCTCAGGTTATAGGCCCTCTGCCTGGGGCTGAAGCCTTTTTGCTTTGGCTTTGCCCTCTCCCCTCCCCACAGAGGAGGTGGGGCTCGGGCTTTGGACACCCACGCCCCGCCCCTTCCCCCCCCTCCGCCCAGGGCAGTGGAGCTTGGATGGGCTCAGGCTTCAGTCCCCCCTCCTGGGGTCCTGTAGCACTTTCTGTTGTCAGAAGGGGGTCACGGTGCAATGAAGTTTGAGAACCCCTGCACTACATGCAATTGTAGATGCAGTTGGCACTTTGTTTTACACATATACAAATGGTTATTTCAAAACAAGTACACTCTGTTTGTTTTGCTCTATCATGGCATCATTTGATTAGCAGCTATAGATTCCCAATACTCTCCGTCAATATTACTCAGCTGTGTGTTCGAAGTGTATTTTTCACATCTTTTCTATGCTGATGTTGTTTCTATTTTCCATATCCTAGACTGTATTAATAATTTGCATTTTTCATCCTTCCATCGCAAGGCCTTTCATCTATTTGAAATGCAGCTCTCATTCACCAAAGAACTTCAAATCCATCCAGCCCGCTAGACTGTCAATAAGTTACATCTTCATCAGTATTATATGTGTAGCAGCAAGATTAGCATACTCCAACACTGTGCTGGATATTTGATCATGCCACTTTGTACTCAGGATGTGTCTTTTATAGAAGTTTGCTAGCACATTCATATGACTTTAGTAACAAGTTCTTGTCTTAGAGCTATATGTCTGAATGGGAAATACAGCTGCATAGTCCAGCTTGATCTTTTCACAAAGGCAAGTGCTATGGGGATATGACCAAAGGGCTTAACGAGCTTCATGGATATTTGGTTTAGTTAACTCCATAATCTTTGAAGTGTGAAGCGAACTGGAGAAAAAGAGCTGGAAAAATGTGTTAAGAGTTTTTTGACTTGATAGTATTAGACAGGAGGAGAGAGACTGAAACTAAAATGAAAAGAGGAGGGTAGAAGAGAGACCTGGGGAAGAAGATTCATGTACGATATCACCTGGGTGACAGGGAGTAGATGGCTCATAAACTAATCAGGGTTGGGCTGGGATAGAAGACCTCTTTGCCATTGACTTCTGGAGACCTAGAATTTCACCTTTTTTTGTTGTTGATGAAATGTAACTCTGACAATATGACCACTTGTGGATATCAAAAATCCCATGGCACTTTCTCAAAGAGTATGGATGTTAATCTGTTGTCCTGGACAAACTCTAGCGTGGGTACATTTGACTGATCGGATAACATGTTCTTTGCGTGCTCTCCTAAACTGCTGTTAAACAATTGCCACAATTCACTCAACATGGTGGATGAAATTAACCCTATGTAAAGACTTTTAAAATTAATTATAAAGTATTTTGGGACCCTTCAGGATGAGTGGTGCTATGCAAATGTGAGATACTACATCATTTTATTATTAGGAACAAAGTCTTTCTCCACTAGGTCAACAATTCAAATATAAATGTCCTTTTTACAAAATCACTCTCACAATTACTACCCTTACTGTCATTTTCAGGAGAGGAGCCAAGAGAGGCCAATTAGGCATGGAGAGTGAATTACCCTCTTGCTAGGGATTAAGGGATGAAGTCATCACTAAGACAGTACGGGGAAGCTTGCACACCTACTATCTGTCCTGTGTTTCTACCATGGATAATTGGAGGATTTCATATTTCCTGAACTATCAATTTGGCATCTTTTATAAGCACTAAATTAGCTAAATTTAAAAGTAACAATATTTCCTAGGCGTTTGTCTGCATAGTACCAATATCTGATCAATTTCACTATACTGTACATTATAGATTATGTCCAGTCTGTACTATAGTCTGTGCACGTGTGCGCACACATGTGTGTATAGAACGAAAGAGAATTAAACAAAAACCAGGGCTAGCTGAGCCCAGTGTGTGCACATTTCTCAAGGAAGGGAGATGTCTGTTCCGTCCTGGCCCTGCAGGAAAGGGTTACAGGTAGAGAAGCATTGTATATAATATTGCTGCCTGGAACTGTATTGGTGTTGGTGATGAACGTAAATAAAAACACATGAAGTTGCCACTCAATAGGCAGAGTCTGAGAGGTCCCTGGGGCATCTGAAGATGGGGACAGAGCATGTCCCTTACAGCGAGACAGTGAGAGAACTCCTTTGCTGTTAGTGCCTACAGCAAATGTTCTGAGAACTGTTTTCTCTATGATATTGGAAATGGGAATAAGACTACTTTAAAGGTTATGATGGTAGTTCTAATATGGTTAAAGAAAATCCTCAGGAAAAAGGTCCTCCAGCACTATGGGCTCCTGTTCCAGACTGAGACATTTGGTGTTACCATAATATAACTATCTACTACTTACCCCATAATAGAAATGTTAGATTAAGAGGGAAAATACTCATAACACAAATACTTTGCTCTTATAGAGACAAAGCTTCCCTGGATCAGGGACTCTCAAGAACTTAGAAAAATAATAAACTAATCCTCAAGCCACTCTGTGAGTTAGCTGTTATTCTAATTCATTCAACAAGTAGGGCAGAAAGGAAAAATGCAGAGTCAAAGTTCACACAGGGGGTTATTGGTAGATGGAGGAATATAATCCATGAGTCCTAACTCCCTGTTCTCTGCTACAATCGCCAGACAACACTCTCTGTAAACTGAGCCATGCCCATTGTCAAAATGGCTGTTTATATAAAATACGGACTGAACGTGAACTGGAGATGCTGGTGCAGATGCCAAAAGGCAACAGAACATCCTCTCTATACTAAACTGGAATGTTTTTTAGGAAACTGGACATGAGTCCAAGCCACTAGCCTTAAGTGTATACTTCCATGACTAGTACCAGTGTCATTGTCAAATTCTCAGATGTCTGCTCCTAAGCCAAGCAGTATTACACTGGTGCTAGATCAGATGACATTCTTCAAATAAAGAGAGAGATTTCTCAAAGATGATTTTGAATGGGATGAAGAACTGGGATTGCCCAAAGCAATGGACATGATGAGAATGAGCCTTCTAACTTGCTTGACAAAGTTTCTCAAGTTCCTGGAGCGAACAGGATTGATATCCAGATCATCACTAATGTCCAGGCTTTGAGGTTGGGTGGTTCATGATTTTAAAACTCTTTATGAAATTTGACTCTGAGCCCAAACTGTTCTCAGCTTTCCCTGTCCTAGATTTATATTCTTAGTTCTTGCTCGCTTTTATTCACATAATAAAAAAATCGGTTCTCCTTTACACCTTGCAAATCCAAAATAACTATTGATTTCAGTGGAGTTTCTCTTGATTTACACCCAGAGTTACAGAGCAGAATTAGGTCAATTGGATGCAGCAATACACCTGACAAGTAACTTTTAAAAAACAAAGTGGCAAGATTAAAAACATTGATCAAAACACCCTGATTTGCCAGTTTCTCAAAATACCTGAGTAAACAGTCATCAATTATTAGTCCTTTCCCAGCAAGCAACAGCATGAAGTAAATTTGTTTCTTTCTAGTTACCTGAAAGAAGATGAAAAATCTGAAAAATGCATCTAATTATCGTGTATGGTAAAACAACCAATGAACATTAGTATTTGGCATTAACTAATGGAACAGCAAATAACTCTAAAAGAATCTTACTTGAAATTGCTATTAGGTATTCTTCTAGTCTATATAAACAGCAGCATCCACTAATGATAATGCTAAAATGGTGCGCTGGTTATTACAGCATGGTTTGAAGCCCTTAAAGTGTCCCAAATGACAACAGTTGCAGTAGAATGTGCAGACAAAGGTCAGAAATAATGGACCTTTGCCTTTAAGCGTTTTATAATAATGCAGAGCAAACTCAAGGGAGTCCCTTCTATTTGGCTGGGGAAACAAAGCTTTGCTTCATTTCCTGACTGTGCACCTTTGATTCCTGCAGAGATTCCTGCTCCCCATATTGCACTCTGGTGAGTCTAATTACTGGTAGCTGCCAAATTTATATTTGAAGCCTGGCCATTAAAAATTCAATTTAAGTCTTTGTGCTCAGCATTTAGCAATAATAGAAGTAGCAAATGAAGATGCATTACAAAGAAGACACTCATCTGAAGGCCAAAAACAAACAAACAAAAGTCATCATTTGATATGGTTGGGTTCTTTGAATTACATCTATTACAATTCAGTTTTAAAGCAGCTACAGTGACAGATGCTAAGGTTGCTACACAGATCAGACTGATGAAAGGCAGGAAATTAGAAGTTCAGGTAACTTACCCTCTCACCTTAACTCACACACACAAAATGGTAATCTTAAAAGTGAGGTTAAAAGGTAGAACGGGGCAGATCCTCAGGTGGTGTAAATTAAGTGTAAATCAACTGAGGAACACCAATTTACACCAGCTGAGGACCTGTTCCAATGAGGAATCATCTGGCTTTTGATAGCTTGGGTCCAAAATTTACTGTGATGTAAAACTGTTGTTTTGATATTTTATCAAGCTGTACTCGGGGCTAATATGTCTGAACCTGATTCTGACCTTGGTTACACTGGAGCAAATCGAGAGTGACTCCACTGATGGTGCTAACATTATTCTTCATTTACGTCAGGGTAGCTGAGATTAGATTTGATGACATCTTATTTGTATTTCTTCACATTTGGAAGCCGAAATTCATATACAAATAGAGGGTCAGTTCTGACACAGTCATCTGGCACTGGATACTCAACTCGCTCCATTGAAAATAAGTGGATCTATGTCAATTTCTGACAGTTGGGGCTGTGGCCCCCTAAGCAGTACACCATATTCCAGATATCAAACCCTCAGTTGACATCATGTAAAAGGCAAAATTTGCCCAGTTACCTCACAACAGTATTGAAGTATCACAGTGTTTTCATATAATTAGAATAAAAAATAACTGCAGTGTTGTCTGTCAGATGTTGCCAAATACAACTACAGAAGACCTTAGTATATCATGCATATCTTTTTAAACCGAACAAAATATATATATACTCACTAGTCCATAAGTCCACTGTGTCACAAGCATGACAGTCACACTTTAGCAGCTCCAGAGAACTTAAGAAAATACTATGGAAGTCAGTGACGCTATGACAATTTGCACCAATGGAAGTGCTGACTTCTAGGCTAAAGTTCCCTCTCTAAAGAACGTTCCATTATACTAAGAGTTTTGTTGTACATAGCAAATACATAAACCTTAGGAGATATATAATCAAGCGTATGCCTTTTAGATATAATTGAATCAGACCTTCTAAAATACTGCAATACGTGTATGACACAGGGAGCCTGATTTTATACCACTCATACAAATTTTACCTCATAAAACTCCATTTACTTCAATGGAGTTACTGCTGATTTACACCAGTGCAAGTGAGAGGAAAATCAAGCTCACTGAATGGAAGATTGATTCACGCAGGTCCATTCCCAAATGTTATTCAGTTATGTCTGTCTACGTCTTTAAGAACTCATATGTCCTTTTAAAAATAAAACTTAAATGATTCATTGTTATTGATTACCAGAGATTTCTTAGGATTAGACAGAAATGGGAAGTGAATGTTTGTAAGAAGCAAATGTTATACAATTTGGTAGCGAGCAGTGGGCAATTAAGTCCAGTATCTTCTCTAACTACTGCCTCAAGAAAAACGGTGCATGAAATAAAACAGTAAAAATAACAAGAATGAAAATAAAAGTTCAAGACGTTCAATCAGCAGTCAAAAGGCTTGCAAGAGCCCAAATGTGTCATTATGAACACCTTCCTCTCAGTCCTGCATGGCCAGTCTCCCCACGTGCACAGAGCTCCCCCTGATGCCAAACACTGATGGCAGTGGGACCTCCATGCATACAAGGAGAGCAAAGAACTGGCTCTGAGAGCAGAAGTTACCATTGAATGTCAATTCAATGTGCTGTTTGGAAAAGCAGGGAAATAACTGGCCACGCACAATCAGCTAATTCTTGGCTCCTGTTCCGACTCCTTTGCAGTGCTGAGGCCATGCAAAAAAGTGAGAAAGCTGCTCTATAGAAACAATCAAGGATTTGCACAGGGGAATGTTAAATCTAGATGAATGACTATGCTACCAGTCCCCTCTCCTTCAGTGCGGCAGGCATGCCAGAGTGGGAAAAATCACATGGATATAGCTGGATACCTTATGCGGTGTAGAGCCCAGGGCTGGTGAAATGGAAAGGGCACCTTTAAGGCCACCTTTCTCCACCTCTCCCACCCAGCTGTGCTGACAAAACATCTGAAAATGAAGGGCCTTGTTCATTGTGCTGCACAAAGAGATCCAATTCTTCTATACTGGCGCACATCCATCTATTTTGGTACCAGGTTGTCTTTGAGGCACATATTGTGGAAAACAACGAACATGGTTACAGTCAATCACAAAAGCCACCAGCACTGTAAAGTGAATAGGAATGTCCTCCCTAAAACCTAACATATTCAGAGATAAGCATATCCTGGCCACAGTGCTCTCACATTCAGTTGTATCTGGATTCAGAAAGACATGCATCTCAGTTACCATTAGTTTCAAGATATGCATAATGTCAGTAGGCAATCATATCGACATCCAAATAACAAATGAGCCATGCATCCATTTGTCAATGAGCAATGCTGCACTTAGTCAAAGGCTCTGAAGAAGGAAAGCTCCCCAGAACACCATCAATATCTGCCTTTTTCCCAATGGAAGAAGTGGAAATTAAAACTTCCTTAGGTCCCCAATTCAGCAAATCAGTTAAGAACTTTCTTTACTCTAGGTATGCGCTTAAGTCCCAATGGACTTCAGGATGAGTTTAAAGTTAAGCAGATATTTAAATACTTTGCCGAATAAGGATGAACTGGTGAACTGGCACCTTAGGCAACTTTTGGACCCTCAGTCCATTCTTCTGTAGAGCACACTGAATGTGAAGAACCTCTGCCACAGTTACCGGATGAACTGCATTTCTTATCCTTCTTGGTCTCATCAAGTACAGCTCCTCCCAGGTCTCAGGGCTAAAGCCATCACTTTGCTCCAGTGGATCACGCTATTGTCCCCTCCCAGCCCAGCCCCAGCTACTCACCACAAGTTACCTCAGCAGGCCTAATTTAGGCTCAGATCCTGCAGTTCTGTTTCTCAGAGACAAATGACAGTGGTTAACAAAGTGATCAGAAAGATTTCTTTGAGAAAAGTATCATTTATTTAGAAGCAACACATTTAAAAGAAAACAGATCTTAACAACAACACCACAGACTGTATACATAGCAAGTTTTCCCCTAAGGATCTGGGAAAAGCCAGCTTATTTAGACTGCCTCCCCAGAGCACCTCTCTCTGCGTCAGCTGGTCTCCCTAGACAGCTTCTGGACAAGTGACTCCTTTCTTCCCCTTAGAAGGGCATTTTGCAGGGTTCTTTTGACCTCCAGGCTCCCAGCTTTGACCAAAGCAAGGCTTACAATTTGCTGGAGATAGGATACGGGGTCTTTAAAGCTAACAGCTGGCTCCATTGTCTTCCAAGTATGTGCTTGAGGCTGCTTATCAAGATCTGTTTGCTCTTCCCACAGTCCCTTGTTTAGATCAATACACTCATACAGAAAATTCTAATAATCCACCAACCACAGGTAGACATTAACTTTACCTCACTGACCAGGTCACTTACAATATTCAAACCATTATTAACATCAGTTTTCATAGATTAATACATAGCAGTTCTGCATCAATCCCGGCACTACCAAACCCCTTACATTCAATGTCACATGTGAAGGGAGCATAGAGTAGCACTGTCTGTATCTGTGCATGAAACTTATACCTGTATAGAGACAGTTAGGAGTAACTCACATGCCTGCTTGTTAAATGGACACCGTGCACCAGATGATATGACAGACTCACAGTGTAAAGTCCTGGCCCCATTCACATCAATGGCAAAACTTCCATTGACTTCAAGGAGGTAAATGTCAGCCACAGCAAACTTCACTCGCAGTATACAATCTCACCATGTAGAATATACAAAAAGGTAAATATCCCTACCCCAACACACATCACAAGGACAGAAATACTCACACTGAACCATTTTGAAAGGCCAGATTCTCAGATGGTGTAAATTAGCAATGCTTTCTTGATTTCAGTGAAGCTATGCTAATTTACACCAGCTGAGGATTTGACCCACCTACCATTATAAAAGGAAGTACCACAATTTACAATTTAGTTTTCCACAGATATATTGGGTGTCATTCTTTCTTTTCTAACTATCAAGTCTATTGCACTATACTACTGACAGCTATTTTCTTTTAAAAAAAAAGTTTTGTTCTTAAACCACGCCCTTCATCAAGGTATCTGAACATTTATTGTGGTGTACCGTATATGTTGTTCTCTCTACAACAGTGCTAATAGCTTAGCAAGTTAATTAAAATAAAACGTGAAAGGCTTTTATAATAAATGACAGAGGCATAGCCTTTGTTGATTTTGATGTAAAATGTAGTCTTTTATCTTTAGCCATTTTTTACACTTATTTATAAGATACATGCAAAGAGAGGCAATCATTAATCATACCTCTGTCAAAAAGCAACTGCCCAAGCAATTACTAAATAAAATCTAAAGAACCTGGACAAACTGTTCAAATGCAAATGTTCTAAAATGGGTGATAAAAGCATGAAATTATCTGCCTTATTTGCATATTGTTTTCTTCACAACAGCCTTCCTGTAGTTCAGTATGACCACCCACTACGGTGTACTGGGGAAAATATTGCTAAAATGATCTAAATGAGGTACAGAAAACGAATATTGGCCAAGCCTTTGTATTACCTATATATTCCTAAATGTCTAATTTCAGAATGCAGATTATTAAAATAATCCCCATTTAGATAAAAATAATCCAAAAGCTATTGAAATCAGTGAAATCCAGTTCGACAGTGTACATCTTTCATTTCAAATCAAATGAAAAGTACTTGTACACAAAAAACTGAATCCCACATATATTACTTGAGCCATATCACACCAGCAATTTTTAAGTAAAAGTTCGTATTGAAATCATTAAGAATTGACATTAGCCAAACAGCAGCAGCCCCAGAAATCCACGTGCAGGACTTATGTTCTATATTTCTGTTATTCCTATTTCATTAGACAAGCAGCCTCATATGTTTGCCCAGGTTTGTTGCATGCTGCTTTCCCTCAACAGTCTGTAAACCATTTATGGCACATGCATGCCCAGTGTAAAATGGGACGAAGTGTGGGACAATGGCTTTACTCTCACGCTGACAAACATTGAATCAACAAACCGTCACTGCAAAATCCAGTGGCATCAACCAGTGACAATGCAGATGTTTTTCATAGGAGCCCCACACCAGCTTCTCTCCATACTTTGTCTGACAGTTTAGCTGTTCATCATAGCTTTCACTTCTGATCATGTTTCCTTATGACTGGCCAAATGGAGCTATGCAGACCTAAATGGAGCTATGCAGACTTACAAGTGAGGATCTTTCCCTGCACATGCTGTAGTTCGTTCACCTTTTGGTCATTTGGGGTTTATATTTTAAAAATATTCTACAAAAATGGCTACACTGAGCATTAAGGTTTTGACCCTGCTCTGACTGAAGCCAATAGCAAAAGTAACATTGACTTTAATGGTTCAGGAGTAGACATTAAATACTTAAATATTTCTATGGGAAATAGGTAGGGAGTAGGTATCTATTTAGAGGCTCTGGACCAGATCCTCAGCCCCAATAAGGTTGACTTGGATTGTTGTAACTGCACAAAGCAAATTTAAAACTATGTGGAAATGGTCAGGCATAGAGCTAGGTGAAAATTTTCAGAAAAAAAATGCAGAATAAAAATGTAGTTTCAGATCAACCAAAACTATTCACAAAATTGAGTTGAGTTCAGTGAATTATTTCAGCTGGGGGCAGGAATTAAAAATTGAAAGTGTCAAAATTAAATGTTTCAACATTTCTTTTCCAAATGACTTTTAGCTAGGTTTATTTTTTAAAAAACATATTGACTCCATTTCTTCTTGGCTGTCTATAATACTTCTGCAGAAGTAGATACTCAAATCCTTGAGCTTGGGAAAAGCTCAGATTTTATGATCCATGTCCACATTTAACATAAAGTATTGAGTATATGAAATCTCTATCTCATGAATGCTATGTGTGATATGCGATGCACCTAACGAGCTTTTTTCTCATCTCACTTACAATGGTGTGTTGCTTTCAAAGGAGTTATTCTAATTTCCTCAGTATTAGAGGACAATCAAGCTCTGGGAAACAAAAAGTTGACTTGACCTGATCATTTTCTTAGTGCTGTTTGTCTTGCTTTTTGAAGAGTCTTTATATTCTGTTACTGATGGACTTGCAGAAAAGGTTTCAAAGTATTGTACATAACTCCTGTGGAAGAAACATTCTCACTTGTTTTATTCTGAAAACAGCTTTAAACTGTTGATATGTTCATTTAAAATGCACATTTCTGTTCATTTGATTTCCAATTTGCCTTGAGGATCATTCTTAGCTAGTAAAGGGGTCTCAAGACATGAAACAGTCATATGCAAATCAGCTGTGAATAATCTGTGTAGCTAGTAATTTCAATATGTCAAAATATTAGATTTGCATCCCTCTGTGGATATCAGCATTTAAAGCAAAAACGACATCCCTTATTTCATTTTGATAATGACTTTCAGCTATGTACTCTCAAAGTGTACTTGTTAAATCATTCAGTAAAGAGTTATAGCTTCTTAAAGGAGGCTGGACTGTACACAGATTGGAACCCAGTGTTTCATATTATTGAATGACAGTGCAAAAAGGAAAATTTGTAGAGCCATACCTCAGATGCCAGGCTCGCCAGATTGGGGGATTTGTTGGTTCCTTTCATATCTCACTGATCTGTATGTCCAACCACACCTCCACAGCTGTTTATTTCTGGCAACACCCTCTATCAATGGCTGGCTGTTTGCATGCTATGTCTATTCTTCATGGAACTCAGTTCCTCCCAAAATCAGATTTCTGGAGTTTTTTCCGGACTAAAAGTTAATCTGCCTTGGTGTTGCAATTCAGGCTGTCATTGCTGACCACTCAGATATAAGCATGAAGGTCATTATTATACAGGCAAGTGATTAATGGAAAAATTCATTTGCTGACTTATTCTGTATGCTGTAATGAATATACTATGTTATCAGCATGAATTTGAAAGGAAACATTGTTTATAAGGGAAATCCGTGTAGTTTGTTTGAAATAAGGTTTTATATGACAAATGATTTAGAGCTAGATCCAATCCTTGTGAAAAGATTGGTGACTGTTAACAAAAGGGTTAGATTTGGCCATCATTTCTACAGTATTTTGTAACAATGTAACACTAGCAGTTGATAAGAGAAAATGATTGTATCCAACTGTGTTATGGGCATGAAATCTTAATAATGAACAAATTAAATGACTATTTAAATGAAAATCCTTTCTCGTGTTTTATTTAGAAATATTTTAAATGAAGTGTGTAATCATTATCTTTTCAGTCAAATTTCTCTGTTTACATTTGAAAAGTTGCATGCATTGCATTCACACTGTATTTTCAAAATCTTTCATGGGCATTGGGTCTATCATATACAATCAAGGCACCATGTGCTCTGAACTAAGCTGGCCCTAAGTTCTTCAGCAAAGTCCCCTTATTTTTGTAACATCAGCGCATTTTTTCCCAAATTGATGTTTTTATTGAATAAAATATGAAAATAGGTAAAACACCAGCACAGTAACCTCTCTATTTTATTTTGATACTGTATTTATGTTCTCCTTGAATTTCAAGTTTTCATTGTACTCTGATTTTGTACAAAACACAACTCCCTCACAGAAGTTGTTACAGGAAGGTAGAGGTTCTGGCAGAAGAATCAAGGGCAGCTGGGAGTTTGCCACAAGTCAAGCATGGGAAAGCTATTCGGGATTATTAGATGTTTCTGCTAAAATAATTGGTAGCAAAAGGGTTAACAGTGTTGACATTTAAACCATCCTCTTCAGGTTTCCAAGGGAACATCCTGTTGAGATAAGTTGGGCTGCAGAAAATTTATATTTGGGAGCACAATTCTGCAACAAAGATGCAAATTCTATAGCCATGGAATTGCAGAATACATTTAGCATTGTATATAACCATAATTGTTATTTTCTGGATATAATGTTGAAAAATTTAACTTGTGTTGCAGGTGACTCTCTGATAAGTAGTTGAGATTGCTTCCAGTGCAGATAAAGTAGAGATATACCCTAAGTATGCCATTTCAAAGGGCTCTTTTCAATGTATGACACCTTCTGGGTTCGGTGCTTTTGTGCCCTATAATTGTATGCATCAGTGAGATACTACTGCAGTGACCACCTTAAAAAAACAAACCCAAAAAACCCCTACAATAGACTATTCCATTGATTTTCACAGAACATACACCGAAACCACCAGGTTGCCGCTCAATGCATACACCAACTACATTGCAAAATTCAGCTGGACTGTAACTAGCTAGGTCTTATTGAAAACCAATATAAGAGCTTTGTTTTATTTTATTTTTCCTAAACTAAATGGAATATTCACAAACGAACATGTGTTGCATTCATTATAGATAAAAGGCTTTTTGCATTATGTCTTGGGGTGATTTGATATATAACTTTCCTTAACTGCATCTTTCCATTTGCTGCACAGTGCTGCAAATACAAGATATGCCTGTGGCACATAGCTCTAGTATTTATTATTTGGAACCTCTCTTGTATACCACTGTGAAGTGAATTGTGACATCTTTTGAAATAAAACCCTTCTTGCAGGAATAAAGAAAACTGAAAAGAGGAGTAAAGGTGTTCCATTATTTTTAGCATGGCACGGTGTTCTATTTTAGAAAATGGCAGTCAGCAAACCCTTTATGATCACTCTACACCTCAGAGGCAGAAATCCAATAACATCCTACATGCTTATATCACTTTTTTAATACTCTCACAAGTTGCATAGTGTAGATAGCTAGGTAGGTACCATCAAGACAGCTAAGAAAAAAAATTGTTGGGAATCAATTAGCCTGGGGCTATAGAATGTGAAGGGTGGTTGTTGATCTACAACATTAATAATGGCCTTGATTCAGCCAAGTATGTGTAAGCACATGTGTGACTTCGAGCGCATGAATAGTATCTGATTATCCATTGACTTCCATTATAATTAATACCATGATGGTGAAAAGAGAACTAGGCTTTATCTCTTTCTAATAAAAATCACTACCACTTGATCATTTCCACTTGATATATCACATGGAAATACCAGAGCCTCGGTCAGGACCATCCCCTGAATCACTCCACCAACACTGACGTGCTTTAATCCCATGAAGTATTGTACTTAGAGGCTAGGTCTACACTGGGGGAGGGAGGAGTCAACCTAAGATAAGCAACTTCAGCTATGCAAATAGCGTAGCTGAAGTTGGCGTATCTTAGGTCGATTTACCTGGATGTGAGGATGGCGGCGAGGATGGCTGCTGCTCCCCCATCGACTCCGCTTCCACCTCTTGCTACGGTGGGGTTCCAGAGTCGATGGCAGAACGATCTAGCGGGTAGTATAGACATTCCCAGAGTTATAACCCTAGCATATCAGACTTTGTTCCAGGCATCCTATGATTTCCACTTCTTATTTGTAACCAGACTAAGGAATTATATTCAGTACTTAGCGTACATTCCTTTTTACAATGGTACGACTGCAGCATTTGGGAGCTTATGCTACTCAAACTGCTAGACTAACAGAGATCAGAACCTGCAGGTTTCAGTACAGTATTTTGCTTGATACCATTTCCAGACGTACTTCTCCAGAAGTAATACCGTACTTCTGGAATCCTGATGAGCTCATGTTGTAATTCATTGAAGGCAGACACCGCCTGAGAAGTAGTGCTCTGGAAATGATATGACAGGAACTCCACTGCTCCCCACACATAGGTCAAATATTCAGGAATAGCCATGAGTTTGGGGCTTTGCAGTTTGGTCTATTTTTATTTAAAAACCTCAGGCCTAATAGACTCCTGCTGAGGTAAAATTTCTTTAAATGAGTGTAGAATCTAGCTCATTTGCCTGTATTCTGACTTATTAGTGTGTGGTTTTATCATTCCTATGGGAGAAGTTCATACATTCAAAAATATGAAAGAAAGTATGCAAGTACGTTTTCATCAGCCTTAGTGAAAAGTCATAGATCAGAAATGAAGGTAGTAGCCCTATTGAACCCCAGACACACAACTGTAAATATTGCCAGTGCGTTGTTACCTACACCTCCTTGTTCCATTAACATATCTTGGGGCGGGAGAGATGGATAATATATTTCATTTCTGTCATCATGTTTTTCCGAATCAAATCAGCACCTCTGAAATGTGGAACAAAATGGAATCTGAATCAAAGGGCATCTCTGGCAATAGTATTAAATATGACAAGGCAAGTACAAACCAGGTCTAATAGCTAAAGACTTTTTGACTTTTTAAGATGCTCAGTTGAACATTTAAAAGGTTTAGTCTCATATCAAGTCTAGAAAGCACCCCTGGGGCAGGCTTAAGTAACTACGCCATTAGGCACTGAGTTGCAAATTGCCTATTAAGTCTGACTGAAACTGTAAAATTGCTTTTCACAATGCAAATTAATGTAAATAAGAACAATTGGTTACACATATCACAGAGTATCAAACTGTCGACAGATGATGAGTACTGGGTTTTTTTTTCTCCTGAATTAGCCTTACTTTAAAGTTATATTTAGTGCATGGTTAAGAGGTCTGGATGTTTTTATGATACATTCCACAAATATGAACAAACACACATTCTGATGTATGTCTTCTATTATGTGAAATCGAGACCTCTTTTTATGCAAGTCAATGATATTTTCTTTCAGAGCTAATAGAAATACCACAAAACAACCCATTTACCCTCAGACATTCAGTTATATATGATCCTCCTTTAGAAGAGGAGAAACCATGAAACAGTTATCAGTTACAAAAGTATTAGGTGGAGGAAAAAAAGTTGTAAGACTCAAAAGCATTAAATTATCAAAGCCCTTTTGTAAGCCCTCTGGGCTGCAGTAGCTCTATATAGCAATAGCTGCTATGTGCAATAGCTTACATTGCCACTTCTGAGAGCTTTTGCTGTGTCATTTTTACAAAAATTTGTTCTACAAAGATATAACACAATGCAAATCAAAAATGTCCCCTTCCTTTGTTTCATCTTAGGTTAAGTTGATTTACAGTTTGCAAGCACTACCAACTTCGCTGCTTTACAAGAGAGAGAAAAAGGTCATTATCAAGTGATATACGTGGTTTCAGTTTTTTGTAGTCTGCTTCTGTTTGGCAAATCCATCTTTCATAAAGGTTTTGTGTTCTGACAATAGGGTAGATGTACTGCAGTAGTAAGAGCAGATCCTACGTATTCCATTTTGTTCTTCTTTCTTAGCAAAATCTCTGATAAGAAGATAAATATCAATAATTCTGGTTAATTTTCTAATGATAACTTTAATATCTGGCAGATATTTCTTGAGTTAATAACTTTTTGCAATACAAAATAAATGACCTGGTACTGACAGTCTGATTATTGCTTACCTTTGTTGAAGAATACAAAAACTGTAAATTAGACACATTTTAATAGAGCGTTTTACCTCAGTCCTATTGGTAACAGCAAAAAAAAAAAGTTTTTATTCTTCTCATCTCTGTTTTGTCAATAAGACGGCATCCTGCAATATGTTTAGTATTCTAGCTCTGGCCTATCAAAGTACTTGAGGATGTGATTAGCTTCATGTTCTCAGATCATGAGACTGGCTTAAAAATCATGTGATTTGTTTAAAGAAAACATTAAATTTGGGGTTCTTTTTATTTGCCTTTTGGTTTTTGAACCTTTAGGATACGCATTTTCATACTTTAATCCACAACGAGGAGGGTTAGAAGCTTTTTTCTAAAATGAAAATAGATTCTCACATAATCTCAGGAATTCAGGAGCTAGGGTTTAAGAAAGACACCAAATAGGGTGACCAGATGTCTTGATTTTATAGGGACAGTCACGATATTTGAGGCTTTTTCTTATATAGGCACCTATTACTAACCTGTCCCAATTTTTCACATTTGCTCTCTGGTAACCCTAACACCAAATGTCAAAGAGATTTATGATAAAAAATCATAAGAGTTGGCAACACGGCTTGTAGGATCAAGACTAGAATGAAACTGATGCATATCCTGATACAGTTTCTTTGTAGCATCTGCCCCAGCCTCCTTCCTCCATTACTAGGGTTGCTGTGTTTGTAGCATCTCTCCTTCTCTTGTAACACTGTCTTAAAATAAAAACTTTTTGGAGGAAACTTATTGACTTTACACACACACACCCTCTTAAAACTGAAATAAAATTAATTTCCCTTTCTTTTCAAATGTGAAAAAATAAAATAATAATAATAGCCATTGACAGGGACTGATTTTCCTCCAGTTTGATGAATTTTCTACAGTATTTTGCTCACTCTCTCTCTGTGATGAGCGTATTGGTAAATAATTAATTGCCCAAAAAGAGCATTAACTTACCACACTTTTGAAAACATTGATCTATGTTTTAGGTTAGTTGCTTTGGCATACTTTGGGTTTTGTTCAGGTCTTGTTGTCTTTAGTTTTGTTAGATGAATTAGAATACCTTTTTAATCATATTACTCCCTCTCTGGGATGCACTGCTGAGGGATTTCTGAATTCATTCATCAACTAAGCTAAGTTTTTGTCTTACAACAATATGGAACTTACTGATACTTTATAGGTAACAGCATAATTTAAACAAATTACAGCCTCTGAATGTGCAAAGTGAAGATAAAACTGCATTAGGCTCTTATTACACAGTGGGCCATACTGGCCCCCGGAAGGGGTTAATCCCACAGAAAAGACTGGAAATTTAGTAACTTTACACACCAAGGGGCAAATCCTCAGCTGGTTTAAATCAGTATAGCTCCATTGATGTTGATTATATTAATTTACACCAGCTGAAGATCTATTTCTTTAGAGAATTTCTGCACATCATTCAAGGGGAGCTAGACAGATTAGGATTGCCCTACCCTGGAACCGCCATTTATCTTCAGCCTTTCAGAAACCACATGTTTTTGAGGAATCCCCAAATGCAAGCAACATTCCCACAGTGGCCATGTGTGTTTACACTCCCTCCCAGCAGCTATCAAGCCTTGCTCCTTGCTCTTCTCTCCTTCCCCTCCATCTTCCTGAACAGACTGATTGCAATAGAGCAGCAGACCACGCCTGGATAAGGCACCTTCACTGTACCCTGTTTGAGAATGCCTGCCTTCCTTACAGTCTCCATCCCCATATTCCCCTCTGCCAAAATATGTGGGGGAAAGTGGTCTAGGCCTCCATGTATTTGAGTTACTTCCTTTAAGCGTATGTAGATGAAGCCAGTATCCTACACCAAGATTTGTATCTAACCCAAATCTGATCCCTCATTTCAGCCTCTCAGGTTTGCTGCCCCAAACTCCCAGATTATTAGGGCTGATCAAAAATTTTCCCCTCTAAACTTTTTACCTCAATGGAAAATTAGGTTTTCAGCTAAACTGCAATTTTCATAAAAAAGTGCCTGCTTGCCTCAAACTTTTTCAGTTTTTCCATCAGAAAACCAAAAAAAAAAACCCCTAAACTGCTTTTTTCCTTCTTTTGTTGTTGTTTTCAGCTGAAATTTTCAAAAAAAGTCACAAACAAAATTTCTAACCAATGCTAGAAGTTATCATCTTCTTTAATAACAAGTGATATTTAAATAGAAGGTTTTATTAGAGTCTATGTCTGAATTTATTCCTGCAATGACTGGGGGTCAGATACTGTTACACCCAGGCACTCTGAGGATTTTCTCATGACTCCTCATATCAGGGTAACATGTCAACAAATAATAAAATTATTACCTAAAAGTACAGAATCTGTATCCTGAGATACTATATTTTGAGTGATGTAGCATTCTGGGAATAGTTGGTGAGAGTCAGCTAAAGATAAAATTAAAGATATCACAGAATAATTTCTAAAGGGATATTAATTTATTATTATGTTTTATATATTATTATGAATTATTATTTCAGAAATCTGGGGACTAAGATCTCCTCTCCCCTTCCTCACACACACGAAGACATGCTAAAATGATTTATTTAATGCACTTTGTAAGTAAATTCTTAACAGATGGACAGAGCACCAGAAGGGTAGCACTAGGGAGTCAGCAGGTGGACAGAGAAGCCAGGAATGTACTGGCACTGATCAGTTTAACAAACCCAAATACCTTGAGACGAGCACAAGCTGCCCAGAGTATAGACAGGCACTGACCAGATAAACAAGCTAAAATAACTTGGAAATGTGAAGATTTCATGGCCCTATTTCCCAAACCCAGGGACCTGCCTGATGGCTAATGCTGGGCCACAAAGCCTTAAGAATGTTTACTCTTCTGCTTGCTGTCTCTGTCAGGTCAAGTCAGAGGAGATTGGGCAATGGGAGGCAAAGACCGAGAATGATTCCTAGGATCTATGACAGTCAGGGCCCACTCCCTCCAACACACCCTCCAAAATACACACACACACACACACACCTCTCTCTCTCTCTCTCTGCCTCGACCTGACAGGGAAAGCGAGCAGAAAAGGAAACATTCTAAAGGCTGGCTATGTAGAACAATTTTTTGCTACTCCAAATGTAACTGATTCCCATCCACCATTATCAAATTTCCATAAATAGGGCCAGCCTAGGGAGGTTTGAGTGAGATGATTCTTTAAGTTATTTGCTATAAATGACTTATTTACATAGTGTGTGTGTGTGTGCATGCACACATGTGTACAAGTAAATGTTTGCACTGCATGGAGGTGTATCTCTAGGTTCCCTTCATCCCCACTTTTGCAGAAATGGATTCCACCTCCTTGCTCATTTCTGACAGTCCTGTCAGTTTCAAGGTTATCTTTGTGTGGGAAAAGGCAAGCAATTTATTTTTTAAAAAACACAAAGCTGAGATTCTCTTACACATTTCTAGTTGGTCCATCTGAGGATGTCCATGTTTGAAGTCCTCACGTGAAAGAATATTTTGACCTCTCAGAAACTGCACAGACCTAGTTTAAGTTTTACCCCTTTAGTTTGTCTGCTTGTTTACAGTTTGGTGCCAAACAATCATTGAGTACCAAGCCATAAAGTTTGGTACTTGCTCATTTGCAATCTTACTACATGTGATCTCCAGCAATTAAATGTGCCGTTGGCTTTTTGCAGCTGTGCAAACTATAAGGTTGTGCTTTAGTTTATTGTCAATGTCAGTAGGGTTTACACATCTTCCATTATATAAAGCATTTGCTGTTTCTGAAGAATACTACAACAGGTTTTCTCTGGTCACTTACTGAAGATAATCTAATCAGCTTTCTGGCCAAAATGAAATTATAATTCTGATCGACAATTAACTTTAGCAGCCAATTTTTAAAGGTAAAATACTAATATATTAAAGACACCATCAACTTTAAATTTAGTCAATTACAAAAAGATGTAAAAGTAGTTTCAAATACTACAGCTGCTGCTTGGTCCTCCTGCTGATTTTCATGCTGTATAGGCACAAGTTTACTATTTTTTTAAAAAAGTGTTTCTATCCCCCACTGCTGTGTGACGTGAATAAACAACAGGGGATGTTGACTAAGGCACCAATCCAGAGAAGCATTTACACACTGCTTAGCGTATATCACATAAATAGTCCTATTGGACTTCTTGAGACTACTCTATGTACGCAAAGTGAACCTAGTGAGTAAGTGGTTGCAGGCGCAAGACCTAAATGAGAAACAGGAGAAACCGTGAACCTGGCAATGCACAATGTTTTGTCTAAAGAAAAATGACGTTTCTCTATTCTCGTTCTGTTATAATGATCCTAGACGTTACTTATAGCAATTGTAGGTAAAACATTTGCAGACAGAAGTGTAATTTTTAAATTGAGGGTGTCACTTTAACTGTGTCACCTCGAAGAACATTATACACAGTTTCTTCACATCTTTCTTTTGCATCTCTCCTTTGTCAGGTCATTATGTTTAGTTGTTTCAAGGCAGAAGGAATTCTGAATTATATTCTAAGTAGAACTGAGGATTTTTTTTGTTTATCCTTGAAAGTAATAATTAGTTACTTAAATCATAGAATCATAGACTTTAAGGTCAGAAGGGACCATTATGATTGTCTAGTCTGACCTCCTACACAACGCAGACCTCAGAATCTCACCCACCCATTCCTGTATCAAATCCCTAACCTATGTCTGAGCCACAGAATTCCTCAAATCATGCTTTAAAAACTTCAAGGTGCAGAGAATCCTCCAGCAAGTGCCTCTTGGAAAGAATTCTCCATAGTAACTCAGATCCCACCCCATCTAACATCCTATCACAGGCCATTGTGCATATTTACCGCTAACAGTCAAAGATCAATTAATTGCCAAAATTAGGCTATCCCATCATATTATCCCCTCCATAAATTTATCAAGCTCAGTCTTAAAGCCAGATATGTCTTTTGTCCCACTGCTCGTCTTGGAAGGCTGTTCCAGAACTTCACTCCTCTGAAGTTTCACAGATGATCTATTATTCCCATAATATACATCTGTGAAAAATCAGGGAGCTATGCTTGTCAAAAGAGATCTGAAAGCCTAACATATTAAAATGCAATTGAAATAGCTTTTTACTATCTTACAAACATTGCTTGGATTAAATCTTGCTGGGCCCCTTGCTGATCTGAAAACAGTTGTACATGATTTAATAACATTTAGAATGGATTATCATAATTCGTTGCTTGCAGTTCTGCCAACATCATCATTACAGAAAATGCATTTGGTTCAGAATGCAGCAGCAGCATGAGTGATCTCTGGCACCTTTAGAAATGAGCACATATTAGATCAGTCATGCAGCCCTTCAGTGGCTTCCTGTGTCATCAAGAAACAATTGCAAAGCTCTACTTTCAGGCTTTCAAACCCATGACAGTTTGAGGATTTGATTATGGCAATGACTTTTTTTAAACACAGGTCTATCTGCTGAGGTCTTTTAGGGACCCATCCTGCAGTGTGCTGAGCATCATTATCTGCAGATGAAGCCAGCTGGAGATTAGGCCTTGCAGTGTTGGATTATTGGCTGTCTGTATGTATCAATCAGGTCTTTGGGGCGGTATGTTTTGTTGGGAGTCTTTTTTTTTCCTTTGAAAATTTCCTACTTTATTGTAGTACTGTCTGCCAGAGTTTCTCTGCCAACTCCTTCTTTATTTTCAGTATTTTACTGAAAGCTGCTTTTTTTAGGGAAAAAAATTGCTTGAAATGTCTAGAATGTTATTTTTCATTGACAGTACCTATACGTTTATATAGTCAGTGTGATTGTGATGAAGTTCTTTGGGTGGGGTTTTAATGGTAGATTAAGGACCACCATCCCCTTTTTTCTCTCCTTGTGCGAGTTTTCTTCACGTCTGTGTGTACTGACATAAGGTATTGTAATCCAGCAGCGTATTGGCTTGTGGAAGGAGTGTTGATACAGGTGTAAACTGAGATCTCCTTAAAGGGCCAGATCCTATAGGCCAAGATTTTAAAAATTGACTAGTGGTTTTCAGTGGTCATCTTGAGATACCTCAAACAGACCTGATTTTCAAAGCATGGGTGGCTTCACACTTTCTGGAAATCTGGTCCCTTCAGAGGGTCTCAAGTTGGGCAACAAAAAGTTGAGGCACCCAAAATAATTAGTCACTTTTTAAAATCTTGGCCATAGGCTTCACTCCATCCTTACTCAAACAAAACTGCCATTGAAGTGCATTCTCTGGTTTTAATAAACCAGAACAAAGTTTTATCTGGTTTTAATGCAAAACTATATGTATTAAAATACCTCTTACAGTGAATTTGTAAGGACTGAATAAAGACTTCATGATTTGACCTCCAATAAAAGGGTTCCAGGCTATTTGTATATTAATTTAAAATAATGATTATTATTCATTGAAAAATTGTGCATCTTAATGAGCAATATACATGTCTGACACAGTTCCTATAGTTTCATAACATTTAGAGCAGTGTTTTAGCCTAGCACTTCCAATCACTGTTTGTGGGCATAAAAAAGGCTTTATCCTAATATAGTGGTTCTGAACACCTTATAAATCGAGACATTCAAGATATAGTTAGAGAGACCAAACACCATGTTCCTTTGCTCCTCACAGATTTACCAGTCAGCTGAGAAACCAGACCTTAGTCTTCTGGGAAGATCTGGCCAAAAAGGAGCATTTTGCTCCTTGTCAAGTTTCATGCTGGGAAGAGATTCTAGAAATGTGGGTCTGCCACTGAGCTCACTCTACAACCAGTATTCAAAAGCATCACTGTTGGAATACTGATTTCAGAGGACCTGAGTCTGATGTCACCTACATCAGCTTAATTCTATTCGTTACTCCCAGATTTACATCAATATAACTGAGATCACAGTCTGGCTCATAGGATCTGGTGAGTGTGAAAAGGTGGATGCAGTGAGCTAGTCTGTAAAGCAATTGTGTTTCATTCTGATCTCTGTGAACAAGAGCCAGTACAATACTTTGAATTTCACCTAGCAACTGATCAGCAAGCAGTGTAATTCTACAGGTATCAAATATTTAAAGCTACGTTAAGCAACACTTTCCTTTTCAAAAGGAGTTCAGATTTCTTCCAAAGGAATCAGTTTTCCTGGCAGCAACTGTCATCTAGTTGTACAGTATGTGAACCTCCAGTGCCTGGAAGAGCAGTCTTGTAATAAGCTTTCAATGAGTGAAGGTCAATCAGTACAACATCTGTTTTGCATCCATGTTGCTTGCCTCTTATGCTCAGTTTCAGTAGTATCACCAACACATTGGAACCGGTGTCATATGATGCCTGGAAAAGTGTTTTTCTTTTGCAGTTCAATCAGGGTCAAGTTATAGTCTTAGGAAATGGATGGAGCGATTCCAGAAAAAACTATGACTGAGCTTGCATTTTAAAATGTCTTAAGTGTCCAGGTTTTTCAAATAAATAGTCATCATTTAACTATTGTGTGTATTCAAAAACATAATTTTCAGTAAAAGTAGCCATGAAACAGCATATTGTCATCCAGATATGCAATAAGTAAACTTAACTGGTCATCTGCATATATTCAAAGTGATGCGGCCAACTACTGTACACAAGCATGCAGACACCAAATGCATTTTTTTGGTTTAAGTGTCATGAAGACAGTAGAAACAGGATGAAAACACCCAGATCCATACTGGAAAGCCCAGTGAAATAAAAGTTATAATCAAATGAAGCAGAGAGACAAAATGTGCTTTCAAATCTGATCAACCCAAAACTTTGTCCCTGTGATTGGTTCCAAGATTGTGAGGGGGAAATGGGGCCCTCATCCAGCAAAATATTTAGTCCCGTTAGCATCAGTGCAGCTACTCAAATGGTTAAAGTTAAGCTCATGCTTACATCATAAACTCCATGAGATCTTATGCAAGTGGATCAGGAAATATGCAGCTATAATATACCCCTCATGAATGGCTGTAGGAAACAGTGTTCAGATTGTACAACCCAAAGAAGCTGAATGATGTAGTGACCAATTAATCACTTGTGCTGGATAAGCTGCCAAGAGGAAAGTTCATACTAGCACAGATGCTGGTTTTGCACCAAAGTATAGAATGCCTGCGGAATGCTTGGAACATACACTTTTGAAATCATAAGCTTGTCATTGTACTAACCCCAGAGACATATCTGCTGGGAATTTGGCCAGAGATGCCATTAATGGATTACAGTGAAACATGTTAATAATGGACACCATAGGGACTCCAGGTTTTTTGGCCATTGTAACAGTTGGTCACATACTACGAATACACCATGCAGACTTTCCGCATATGTATTGCTAAAGCACTTCTGTATGTTTTATAACAAAATATTTAAAAGGTCAAATAAAATGACTTTGTTTGCAATTTAAAAGTCAAAGAATTTAAAATGTGTTACAAAATAATTCACAATCTCAAATTGGCTTCCCTTTCCAGCTGCCTTAGCAGGTTGATTCCAATGCAATTTACGCAGCTGGACAGGTCTACAGGTGGCCAGAAGCGTGTTAGGCAGGTGGCTGCCTATTAGAGAGTGAAGTGTTATGTAAAGCATAGGAAATTTCATGGAGACTGAGATTTCACCAGTTATTAACATTGGTGACTGCAGATAGCAGGTGGCCATAAGTACAGGTTTCACTGTAATGCAGAGCACTCCTGATTTACCAGCTAATCATGTCAAATGACTACTTAATAGCTGTCTTCTGACAAAAGAAACTGAATCCTTTCCCTTTAGTCCTAGAGCCTTAAAATTCCTACAGTTCTATAAGAAGGAGTATCTTTAGACAGGTCCTCGGTGTTACTTGTGCAGTACACCCTGCAGAGCAGAATGCAGCCTGCAGGAACAGTAGGAATTTTACCGGTACTGAACCAGTGCCCCAGTGTGGTGCTATGGAGCACCCTTGGGGCTGGCTGTATAGTCTTTGAAATGAGAGGAAAAATTCAGCTTTCGAGTTCTGGGGGTCATGTGCACATCCCTTTTTTACTTATCTCTGTCTACCTACCCATCTGTTCATTACATTAGCCACTAGAGCCAACGGCTAGTATCCAAATGTCTTTGCTTTTGCATGCTTCCTGTCTTGCACAAAATTGAACCAAGGTCATTAATATAGAGGGGTGAGTCTCAAAAGTCTCAGCATTTGGATAAATAACAAGTTCTGATGCTTGCAATTATTAAATATTCAATAATACATTCCTAGAGCATCTCTCAGCAGTGGTTCACAACGCACATCAGGAATAACTGTAAGCCTCACATCACCCCCCACCATCCCTGTAACTTAGGTACAGTAAGAATTACTGGGCCCATTTTTACAGATGCTTACACTGAGAAACAAAGAAATTAAGTGACTTGCTCAAATTTGCTTCTACATCCATTTGTGATACAGGACATTTAACTACCGTACTGAACTCCAAATCAGACAAACGTACCTCCTTTCTCAATTACTCTCTTCAAAGGTACTTCCGGCTCCGAGGATGGCAACATCATATAACATCTTTGCATAATTCATAAACTTATGACAAAGATATAATATTATTTGTATATGAATGTGTCTACTAAAATAAAAACTAACAAGCCATTTGCTTCATGACACATACTTCTATAAATGTCATGAAGTTTTATGTTGTCATAAAAGAGTACAATGGAAAAAAAACTTCCATCATTTCACATCAAGGGGCAAAAGTTCTTTTGTTGCTTGCTGGGGCTTGTTCACTGAAACTCAGAAATATATGAAGAAGGAGGGCAAGGCTGTTAAAGTCTCTGGAAAGCAACCTGATAATTGAGGTTTACTGGCATGGCTTTGTATGATGGTACACTCAAACAACAGGTTTAGATTATAAAAACCTTGGGGCATGGACTGCGACACTTTCTCTCATATCAACAATTTGCATTTCTATCACAGCTTTCATCCTAGCTTCTTGGACAATAACTCATTCAGCCTGTGAGGAAGATGTAAATATTATTATGATTATTTTGCAGGTAAGGAAACTGAGGCATATTTAGTGATAGAATTAGGAATGGAACCCAGTGGTGTATTTCTCTTCCCGCAAAATATAAATAACTCCCATGGCTTTGTTGTATCTAAATACAGTTAATTTTAATGGGGATTAATGATATACTGAAGAGGATGATCTGGGCCCTCGGGGTCCTGACTACCCTGCACACTGTCTGCACTCTGAAAAATAATGAAGAATAACATTTCAAGATCTTGAAAGATTAGTGCATGGAAGTATATCAGCAGTTTTTGTCTGCATGCCCTATACCCTAAGAATATTCTGTAGAGGTGGTCAGAAAATTTTGCTGAAATAGTATTTCAACAAAAAATGTCATTTTCATCAAAATCTAAATGTGTTGGAAAATGTGTCAGCTGACAAAATTTTGGCTAAGAAAATGAAACAAAGTATTTCAATAATGTCAAAGTGTCCTGTTTTAACATTGGAATGGAACATTTCAATTTTCATTTTGAAAAGTTGTTTTGAAAGTAATTTCATTGTTTTTAATAACAATGTTTTTTTAAAGGTCAAAATAGGAAAAAAATGTTTCAGTTTTATTAACTTTTGTTCTGTGGGAAATTTCTAAGTTGTGTTTTCATCCCATTTTGGAACAGAGGAAAATTAAAAATCACAGAATTTCCGATGAAATGAAAAATCCATTTCTCATCCACTTCTACTGTTATATACAAAGTCCTCCAAATCTCACAATAAATATCATGAACATAAAACTATAGAGGAGTGGAGGGGTATGTGTGTTTGAGACAGACAGACAGAGTTTATACTATACACGATTTGTTGTCATACTGCCTGACCATCTCAAACTTTTGCCAATACAGTAACTCCTCACTTAAAGTCATCCTGGTTAATGTTGTTTCATTGTTATGTTGCTGATCAGTTAGGGAACATGCTCATTTAAAGTTGTGCAATGCTCCCTTCTAATGTCATTTGGCAGCCACCTGCTTTGTCCACTGCTTGCAGGAAGAGCAGCCCGTTGCAGCTAGCTGGTGAGGGCTTGTAACCAGGGTGGACTGGTAGCCCCCCATCAGCTCCACCTGGCTCAATCAGATCCCCACTCTCCTAAGTTCCCTGTGCTGCAGCCGCCCAGCAGGCTAGCAATTGCAGGCTATCAATAGGCAGTTCAGCTGTCCCTACCCCGACTGCCATGTGCTGCTCCTGCCCTCTGCCTTGGAGCAGCTCCCAGCGACTCCTGCTTGCTGTGCAGGGGCGAAAAAGAGGGGCTAATGTCAGAGTGTCCCCCTCCCCCCCACTCCTGCACCTCACTTACCCCTTCTTCATAAAGAGCAGGGAGGGGACACCAACAGAGAGAGACAGAGAGAGCTTGGGGCAACAGCTGCTGTCTCAACTTCCTAATCCACTTAAAAAGACAATGTACTTAAGAGTGGGTTAGCTTACTTAAAGGGGCAGTGTGCATCTCTGTCTCTCTCCCACACACAAGGTGTGTGTCTGTCTCTGTCTGCTATGCTGTCTCCCCTTGTGTGAGAGGCTACATTAACAACAATGTGTTAACCCTTGAAGGCTCAGCTGAGTGCTAGTTCATCATGTAGCAGTAAGGCATTCCCTGGGAAATATCCCACCCTCTGACTCCACCACCTCATCCAAGCTTCACAATCATCATCACTGTGTACCAGTATTAAACTGTTTGTTTAAAACTTATACTGTGTGTATATCTATATAATATATAATTTTTTGTCTGGTGAAAAAAATAACCCTTGTGCCTAACCCCTCTATTTACCTTCATTCTTATGGGGAAATTGGATTCACTTAACATCGTTTCACTTAAAGTCACATTTTTCAGGAACATAACTTTAACGTTAAGCGAGGAGTTATTGTATAGGGCATTTTGCCTTGACTAATAGCCACCATAACTCTATTAAAGTCAGCAAGACTAAAGGTCACTGGGTATAAATTTGACCAGAATGTAGTCTGGTATGTTTACTGCACTATATATCATTTTTGAAATTATAGACCTTTTAAACATTTCATCAGTACTAAATTTTTGTATCCCTCTGCCTATAAAGCTGAGATGCCTAAGTACCTGAACCATGAACCCAGTGGTACAGACCTGTGAAAGGAGAAACATTCGGACTAGTTCATTTTAAAAACCTCTTTTCATGATTAAAAAAAGAAAGCTTTTCCTTCCTGAGAGTCAAGAGTCATAACGTTAAGGTCTGATGTCTCATTGCAGGCTAGGATGCTTCACTTATAATAGGGTAAGGATGGATTCACAGCTGCCGCATATTATAAAGCAACAGTTTCTGGCCAGTATGCTTCATGAAATATCAGGCTGTGAAGTGTCACTTGTCCAGGAAAAAAATATTCTTAACCCTGAACTTTGGGCCAGTACAATTTGGGGAAGGAAATTCCACCACTGGTTTAAAAGCAAGCAAGCAAATAAATAAATAAATAAGTGGTGCCTGTTTGAAAACTGATCATATGTTTGGAATGCTAGAAATAGTCAGAGCTGAAATGAATCCATGGGTATATTTCAGGAGAAAAGGTTAAACTTGCAAAATACATGTGATATGCCACATTATTCTACAACTGATCCTAAAAAATATCATGTAGTATGTATTACATACATATGATATTATATCATATATCAATTACACTTACCATAAAAAAAGGTTATTCATATACTCTACATATGATCAGTTGCACCTATTATAGCTCTTGTTTTGTGCATCATTCTTGTTACAGGATAAGCTTTTGTGGTTTATCAGCATTTACCATAAAACAAATAAATTAAAAACACAAGATGACCCTAAATTAACACATTGCTTTAATTCACATTCAGGGATCTGCTACCATTTATTTCCTGTGGTTCAGTGTCAGCAGAGCCCTGTAAGTGAATTACAACAGCAGAATGATGACAGGGCCATTTATTATCCTTTATGTTCTATTTAGAAGGTGTCATTATATGATTTACAAAAAAAATAATTAAAAAACCCCACTAACCAATAAAATAGCTTCTGTGTACTTCTTAATTTAATGTCATCTGTAGCTATTATTTTGCATCTTTCCATGTACACACAAGAGGGAAGAGGTAGACAACTAGCAAATTCACAGTACAGAAACCGTGCAGTTGTTCAGGTTTTATGTACTAATAATGTTCAAATCCCAACTCCCAGTGTTCAGTGTACTGTATCAGCAATAATGACTAGAACTATTGAAACTCATTAAAGAACTTAGCCTCAATTAACAGACTGATCAGTATCTGCTTCCCATTATACAGAGACAAATTAAGCAAGTTAAAATGGTTCCCAGAAAACATTTGCTGAAGCAAGTCAAAATTAACAATAAATACAATTGAATTCTCTTTTTGCTTGATTTTTCACCCATTTGCACCTATACAAATGCAATGAATGAATACTGTTCATTATTTGTCAACCCCAGAACAACTTCAACTCACCAACAATAATTCTCCAACAATCTTTAAAGCTGAAATACTCACTCCCCACATGTATAGTACTTTGTGAATAGCAAAATATTATCCAGTTCTACTAAACAAAATTGTAAATCAACCCTAAATTATTCATCAGAAAATTACTGCCTGGGTATAACCTATGGAATATTCATTGCATCAAGATTCAGCCTTCCCTTCCCTGGCAGCAAGAAGGAATATGAGAAATGGAACTTAAAAATTACAGAGGTGAAAAAAAACAATACTCTCTCTTAATTGCACTGTTGCGCGGGACCTTTTTTCAAATGGATCCCTTCCCACTCCATCCCAAGTAGTGCAAATGACATGTGACATACTGCAGATGGCTCACCAGTCAGAGAGGCAAACATGCTGCTTGCTGTTCAGACAGTAACTAGCAGCACAGGTGTTGGATTTTTGCACTTGCCAGATCACCAGTAGTAGCCAGATTTCCCCTCAATATCCCAAGAGAAAGGCATAAAATCCTTATATTAGGACACAGATGAAATAGTAGTATCCCACCTCACTGCCTCTTCTCAATCAGCTCATACTCCAATGGATAAATTAAAGGACTAGATGTGCTGCATCATCTAGGGAGATTTCCTGTTTCATTTTAAGTAAGTGAGATGCTCAACAAGGCACGTGCGGTGCAAGGGTCTCCTGTCAGTACCGAAGCCACCAGCATCACCCGATATAGTGCATTGCACACTCTGTTCAGTGGGATGGTGCTCTAGTAGGTAACAATGATTTTTTTCCCCCAGAGGCAGGTATCATCTCAGTTGTCATTAAATTAGGGGGTCTCCTTGATATTGATGGACATTGTCATGGAGCTATTTTTTTCCTTTAACACAGCTTTAGAGAATTTTGACTGTGTGTGGTCGATGACAAATGGCCCAAGGTATTCATTCACTCTGTTGCTTATTACATTGTCAATTAATATCTCTGCTGCAACTAACTGCGTTGTTCTTGCTGTTGTGGTTTCTGGTTTCCATTCTCCCATGAATAGCAACTACTTTGACAGTGGGATATTTAAAAGGGCACCAAACACCAAAGTCTCCTGCAGCAACTCTACAGTCTGGTATAGTAGAATTAGGCAGCTAGGTGCTTTTGAAAATCCCACTGGGCACCTATCTGCATCTTTGGGTGCCTTAATATCTTCGAAAATCTGGTCCTAAGTTACTATTGGTACCCACATCATTGAGAACACGCAACTGACAACCTAAGCACAATTCTGCATAGAAAGGCATTTAGAGAACACATTTGCCTGTAGAATTTCATTATATGTGGTAATAAGGGCTCTATGGGCAAACGAGCTTAGAGGCCCAATTCAGGGGCTCAGTGAGGGGAACTAGAGAGGCATGCAGAAGCCAGAAAGGCAGGAAGAGCAGAGCCATGGCAGCTTAAGGCTATGTCTACACTGCACTTTCGGTGTTTAAACTTGTGTGGACAGCACTTCGTCAGAGGGAGACACTCTCCCGCCAATGCAGCTATCACCCTGTGTTGGGGGTGGTTTTATTTTGCCATCAGGAGAGCTCTCTCCTGGTGACAAAGAGAAGCTAGACCATGTGCCTTACAATGGCAAAGCTTTAGTGGCACGGCTGTGCCACTAAGATACAGGCTAGTGCGAGTAAGAAGATGCAACCTACATCCCAGCCTGGGCCTTGGCTGGAAGTGCAAAGAATTGCTTCTTCACTCATCTGTAGAGGGACTCACGAAGGTCTCTCTCCTGTTCTAGTGACACCCCACAAGGGTAGGTCTGGACTGATGGGCACTAATAGCCCAAGCAATATGTTTTGAGAAGCCCATAAAAAGCCACTCATAGTTCCTCTTAACTGACCAGGATCACGGAGGGATTTATTATAGAGATTGACTGGTAAAATGAGGGGCGTTATGGTTTGTGATAGACCCAGGCCAGTTGAGTACAGCAGAATAGCAGAAGGCAGATATACTGGCCACTGGATTAACAGTTTTCTGTTCCCTGACTGACCAGAGCAGGGGCTGCTCCAGGCTAATGAGAACATCTGACTCTAATTAACCTACAAAGAGTCAGGTGAGGCCATTAAGCTAATGTGACCACCTGACTCTAATTAAGGCCCTGCTGATACTATAAAAAGGGCTCACTCCAGTCAGGCAGGGGAGACCCATGGAGCCAGAGGAGAGGAAGTGCGGCTGAAGGGCTGGTTAATGAAGACACCCCCAAGCCATCAGTAAGGGAGCCCTAAGCTAAGGGTGAAGAAGGAAGAAGCGGGAGAGCTGTGGGGAAGTGGCCCAGGGAAATGTTGCAACTCTGGTAGTGAAAGATTGGCTGCCAACTGCTGCTACCATTTGGGTCCCTGGGACAGAAGCTGGAGTAGAGGGTGGGCCCGGGTTCCCCCCAACCCACCACTACAGGAACATCTCCTGGGAGGGGAAGTCAGGCCCCTGTCAGGACAAGAGGCTAAACTGTTCTGAAATAAGCCTCTAGAGACAACAGAGGCTATGGGATTTCTCTCACCAACCTCCTTGCTGGCCTATGATGAAAAGGGCTCAGTAGACTGTAACCCTGCCCTAGAGAGAGAAGGGCTACGTGGAGGGTCACAGTGAGCCACTGAGGCTAGCATAAACCGCCTGGAAGTGCAGGCCCCATGGGGGCAAGGTCAGAGCTTTGCCACAGGTTGTATTTTGTGGATTGCTCAAAGGAGATGGTTTAAAAAATACCAGTCTCCATGTGTTTCCCTTTGTTCCAACATTTTGGTATTTACATTTCAGTAAGAGAGTTTTTATATTTTACATGTGCAGATGGACCTGACACACGTTACTGAATTCCCTTTCCAGAGAAGCTGTTCTGTGGCTGTTTGAAGTGCAGCACACAAGAGTAGTCTGTCCTCCAATTTCAGCAGTGCCAAGTTTCCAGTCAAGAGCCATCAGGAAACTTGTAGTCATGAATATTACAAGCAGAGATTTACTGTCTACTACAAAGGAAAAAGAATCCCACCAGTTAAGCCACACTGTTGTTAACAGCAGTAGAAGCCTCAGTGGGAATGGCTCCCCAGCTCTGGGCTCCATTCTGAACACCTTGCTGATTAACCCTGCACTAGAACTCCTACCAGCAAGATGAAAAGAAGGAGCAGGGAAAAGAATGAGTCAAACGTACAGCAGGAACAAGATAGGCTATGAGGTCATTAGTGCATAGTGCACATTCAGCACTATCTCTAATTGTGTGGCACTTAGAGAACTATACAGGAAGAGAACCAGCTGCAAATGTAAATTTTGTAAGCTCTGCCCAGGCTTAGCTCTGCGTCTAGTTTGTCTCCTGCTAGCTGTGGTCCCAAATATTATGTTACACGACCACAGAACAGGAAGAGGATCTTCCTGGTTTTCTGTGGCCATCCTGCTGAAATGAATGGGGTGTCCACCATCTATCTATTTCCACTACCTTTGATGACTGGAAAAGTTAATTAGAACTTCTGAAACAATGAGAAATCCAATTTTTCAACTATGAATCATTCTGTGTCTGGACTGGTCCCCTGAAGGTCATTTTCATCATAAATTAATCTTTCTAATGTCAGACTTAAATTATCAGAAGTGACTCACATGACCACTGTGTTACGAGCAGTAACAGCAGCCCTGCTGCGGAAAGGTGTGATGGTGTTCTGATGATATTGAGTCTGACATTGTAAAAAATTAGTTTAAAATTAAAATAACTCTGATGACATTAAATAAAATGGAGGCTCACTCATGTCCAGAACATGACTGTCATTAGCTGTAATCTTTGTTGCCTACTTCTAGGTAATGAAGGGGGGAGGAGCATAATGAATATTGTCAATATCTGTTTGGAGGTGGGAGGAAATGGAATGTATAGTTGATCGGCTGCTATACATTTGTAACCCTCTCTCTACTGGAGATGCATTGACCATGTTGTCTTCTGACTAGTCACTCTACCACAGAGGAGAGAAACTTTAATACTATGATAGATATTACAGATGAAGGAGAGTTTCTTAGCTCAAATGATAAAGGAATGTATATTAGGAGCAGAACAGCCTGAGCTGTGTTCACCAGTGAAGTTTTAAGAGGTCATGGTGTGCAACAGAGCTAGGTGAATAATTTATATCAAATAATGTACACTATGAATTTTGCCAAGTTCTTTGTGCACATATGATTGTCTCAAATGTATTCTTACTACGAAACTATTCACTGAATGAATTCGGTGAATGATTGGATGAGTGTGGCCCTTATAGTCAGGTTTCTAGTGAGCATATTCTTAAATTCTAATTTCATTTTCCATGAACATTCAGCATCCTTTAAGTAACATTTCCTTTTTGGCAAACATTCTTGCCAGTAAATTCATTTCCTAGTATTTGTACAAAGTGAACACAAAAGCAGCTTTGTCAAAGCAAAATAATTTAAACATTTATATTAATATTTGTGGAAACTGCTTTTACACTATTCTCCCAGCTCTAGTATGGAGTACAAAGTAGCTTACAACTATTTGTTCATCGAATCTTTATCCAGGTAAGGTAACTCATAAACACATTTGAAATTGTTTCTTGGTTCCAAATTTGATTTAACTGGATAAAGTAATTAATCCCTTGAATAATCGGATAGTAACTTTCACTAAATAATATGAAATGTATAAACAATGAAAATGTATTCAGTGAAGTTTCTGAAGTATTTCACTTATGACTAGCAGTTGAAGCTCATTCATTCACTTTTCTTCTCTTGTATTTTCTGTGTGGCATGCCCTTTTCACTTGGATAGCTCCGTTTATAAATATGACCATTATAAAATCAGGTAATTCACATGGTTAAAGAGGACTTTGGTGAACTGGGAGAATTTAATCAATTTTCTTGTGTTGTGCATGTGTTTAAGGAATTCCTATATGCAATACATTATATATCATATGTTTTGGAAACAGGATGCATAGAGAATTACACAGTTTAGGTAGAACCATAGAGAGAAAGTAATATTTGCATATTAATCACTCATAGATAACTATTTATTTGAGCCACATGAAGCAGTGGTAATTTCTTCATGATAGCAAATACTCAACTAACAAAACAAGAATGAGATCCAGACTTTCATATCTAAGCACTGATAGATTGGTTGACATTGGCTAAGGAACAGATTGGTCTGTAACTAAATATTTCAGCAGCGCAGACCATAAACTTTGAAGGCAAATTTAGCAAAGCTCTGACCTCTAAATTTTGTTATCAAAAGACTTATGGATGCACAGTTTAACTTCCTGATTCTTAAATCTTCCGTGTAATTAATATCTACACTTTGACACCCTTCATAGATTAAAAGTCAATAAATAAATTATCACACTGATAAAATTACTCTGCCTAATGTCCAAAATAGCACATATAGTAGAAAAACCAAACACAGTCTATGCTGCTATAATTGCCACTCTCACTGACATTTTGGAAAACAATTTCAATTCTTGAAGTTAAATGAGTCATGGAATACAAAGGATACTGGATGATCATATAGAGGTAAAATAGGATATTAACCCCACTCAGGAGAATTAACTTTCATAATTCACTTGTGCCTAGAGCTCATGAATACATAACCTGAGCAAATATTATGCAGACTCAGAGAGGGAAACAGATTTAAATCATTCACAAAGAAACTGGAGTTGCTCTAATAAAACTATTTTTAGTATATATTAATTTTAGTTGTGCTGTGATGCATGTAATGCATGTAGTTATGTAACTAGTATAATCTTTTTTTCTCTGCACCTCTAAATGTCAAGGAGACTGCTGTGTGAAGAAGGCAGCTGCCATTTGGGTTCAGATGAGATGCAACACATTATAGAAGAGACTCACTCTATTCTCTCTTGGATGCTTTACATTTGTTCTTTTTTGTGCTGCTATTTTTCCAGTCATTAAGATTAATGTACATGGTTGCCCATTGTGTATGTAAAGCATAACAGTGTATTCACAAAGTAGTAGGTGTTGAAATGTTTCATTCCACTCTGAAGATAATACAAGCTTAGGGTGCTCAGCACCTCACAAAATTAGGTCCTAAATAAGTGAACATTAATAGCTTTGGTAGCCTAATCCTGCAGACATGAAAGCCAATGGCAACATGCCTATTGCCTCTGATGAGTGCTTGATTGGGCCTTTTCTGCATGAACACATACACGGTTAGAAAGACACTAGGTGTAGTTAATGTGTGATCACTTTACTGTTGTGAAATGATTATGATCCACTTTGTCAGTGATTTCACAGTCCCATGTCTGTGGTTCACCATGCAGCTTAATCTCCCATGTACTATGTCTGTAGACAAATCTAATGGCTGGTATTCACAAGCAAATTTCAACACTTTGGGACATCATTTTTAGACAAGCTCCAGGGAACCAGCTTACCCTCCTGCAATTAGATGCCACTGGAATTTAATACAGGTTATTCCATGTGCACTAGAAAAAACTCCTTTTCTATAAAGACAAGTTATGTCAGTGTAGAACTGGCACCATTGAGACTGATGATTCAGGATAAAAAAAATAATCAGTACACAGCACAGTAACTGCTGGACAAGTTTTGTTAACATGACAGGTGACCTGAACTGTAATTGACCTTGGGAGCATCTAGGTCATTGTTTCACAAGGATGAACTCTTCTTGAATGGCATTTTTAATAGGGCATGTTCATTCTGTTTTGACAGCATCTTTTGTGTGAGATCTCAACATGCTTTAGAAACAATAAGTCTCACAAAACCCCTGTTAGAAAACAGATAATGGATATTGTATTGACCTGATTTTTAGATGTCCTGAGCACCACAGTTCTGCCAGGGGTATTTGTATGCAAGAAAACAGACAAAGAATAACTCATTCTTTTGAAGTAATTCCCCTTTAAATCTGCCAGAGTCACTGCCTGTATTGGTTATCTGTACATAACTGCCAGTTGGATATGCTAACACTGCTTGAGCAACTCACACTGATGATTACTAATTTGAGATTCAACTGGGGCATTGACCAATCAATAGCAATAGCCTAGGGTAAGGACCCATGCCCAGATCTTCATAGTACCTCTGGGGAACTTGGTATTGGTAGCAGAATGAGACTGAAGCAGTCCTTGTGGTCAAGAGAGAACAAGGGCTATGTTTGCATGCATTTATTACACTGGCAAAAGCTTCTGGGTCCTCCCACCACCACCACCCTTGAGAACTCATAAAGAGATAGTCTCAATTTAGTCATGCATGTAACTTATTAAATTTTACCTGTCTTGCACTATCACTGAGCCCTGCTGCTCTATGGCAGAAGATTCATTCAGTATCATGTGAAAGCGTTCAAAAAGGTAGCTGTTCAAATACCTTTCAGGCCTCTCCACTACATTGAGGGGGCAAAAGACATATCTGGCTTCAAGACTAAGCTTGATAAGTTTATGAAGGGGATAGGCTAATTTAGGAAATTAATTGGTCTTTGATTATTAGCAGTAAAAATGCCCTATGGCTTGTGATGGGATGTTAGATGGGGTGGGATCTGAGTTACTATAGAGAATTCTTTCCTGGGTGCTGGCTGGTGAGTCTTGCCCACATGCTTAGGGTTTAACTGATCACCATATTTGGGGTCAGGAAGGAACTTTCCTCCAGGGCAGATTGGCAGAGGCCTTGGGGGTTTTTCACCTTCCTCTGCAGCGTGGGGCATGGGTCACTTGCTGGAAGATTCTCTGCACCTTGAAGTCTTTAAACCATGATGAGGACTTCAAGGGCTCAGACACAGGTTTGATATAGGAGTGGGTGGGTGGATGAGATTCTGTAGTCTGCGTTGTGCAGGAGGTCAGACTAGCTGATCATAATGGTCCCTTCTGACCTTAAAGTCTATGATTCTATGATTGTTTCCACATCAAATTCAAGGCACTTGTTCTCTCTCTCAGAAACCTTCAGCGCTGTGCACTTCCCTACTTATCTGCCCATACTGTCCCCTACCACTCCCTCCACTCCGCCAGTTGAACCATTCTTGAACACTTATTTGTTTGCTTCACCCAGATAGGTCTTTGCATTTTTTTCACTTGTTGCATCGTCTTTCAAATTAAACGGTAAACTCTTCAGGGAAGCGTGTTTTCCTAAGTGTTAGCAGAGCACCTAATGAAACAGGGCCCTGATTTTAACTGAGGACATTGGGTATTAATGTAAAGTAATAAAATAAACAAACTACAACAATGTTACTTAAAAGCTCATATCAAGAACTAAAGATGGACAAACTAATTCAGGTAAATCAACAACCCACTCAAATCCCCTTCCCCAGAAGAAAACAAAACACAAGAAGAGAAACAGAACCTTTGCTGAACTTCATCATTTTACATTTGGGGAAACTGAGGTATGGAGCATTACATAGTAAACCAGTAGCAGTACTGAGATGCGAACACAAGTCTCCTGAGTCCTAGTCCTGTGCTCAGTCCACTAGGCCACACTGCCTGCTCACTGGAACACTTGAAACTCTATCTCAGCAACGTGCAGTTTGAAATTAGTTGACTTGTTGACCAGTTTTAGGTTTACCTATTGCTAGCCTGTATTCAAGTGGTCTGCGATGTACAAGCTTTGCAGGGTATGTGCTAAGGATCCACTGACCCATCCCCTCATGGCCTGCATTACTATCTCCCCACAAAAAATTGGCACTTGCCTTTTCAAATGACTGGAATGCCATTGGCTAATCCCTGATTCCCCATGGGCATGGAGGAAGCAGCACAGTATGAAGTAGAAGAACAGTTAATGCATAACTGTCTTAACTGAGGAAAGAAATGGGGAAGGGATTTAGTAAAGAGAAAAGGCCTTCAGGAAGAATACTGTTGCTTTCTGTGCTTTTGACAGCTGCAAAGACCTTCTGCCTACGGGACTGTTTTGATAATAAAGTTGTGGCTTTATGTATCATTTTAACATAAAATATGTCTGCCCTTGGCAACACCCATTTTTCACAACCGTCCCATCAAATTCAGGCTCAGCCCCTCTGGTGCAGTGCAGCCACTTTGTGTTGCACAGATGGTATAATCAGGCTATAAAACTGTCTTAACCAGTCCAGAAAGGATCACTTCAGTGTTTGAGGGACTTTTGATTGTGTACAGGCAACACAGGGGCATTTATGCCATTCACCTCCCTGTTAACAGTGGAAAGCTAGGTGTAATTGAAGGAAAAGAGGTGCAGCTTGTATGGTCATGTTCTACATCAATCTTCAGCCCCTTCTGACCACCGCCTGAACCTTTTGTCCTTTCTGACAACTGCAGTCTGTCAGAAGTTAGAACAGCCCAGCTAACTGCTTTAACATGGCACAGGGCTGCACTTGGACCAGGGGACTGCAAGAGTGAACATTAAACCACCTACCAAACAGCTCCCTGATTTGAAGTCAAGGCACTTTCATCAAAATAGAGTCCATTTTAGTTTTAAGGATGACTAAAAGAGTGTGATGTATGTTTAGAAAAACACTTCTATTAAAATCATGTCCTCATGCCAGAAATATTAAGCTTATATATCTCTGAGTAAGTAACAGCTTTATATATAATGCATAATTAGCTCAACCTTTTAAAAAACAAAATAATTTAGCAAAAACAACATTCCTTTGCTGCTTCGGCACAGTTCAAATGACTGCAGACAATTTCACCGAGCGACACATTTTTTGTGAATGACTAAATACTAAATTTCGAGTCAGAAACTCTTACCTTTCCCTAAACAGAAACACATAAAATGAAACCCAAGTTACCATTCAGTAACCACCATCATTCTATAATTACAAAACAAACTATGCAGCAAAATAAACGAGGTTGGTAATTTGTTATAGTTTTATTGCTTTGTAAGTATGCAGAATAGTGTAAATTGGGCACTGTATTAAAAATGATAGAAAAACATTATATCCTAAGCTAAGGGATCCATTTTTACTAAGTTGTTTGTGCTATTCAGCTTATAATACAAAGGATTGAATAAGAAGAGCAAAATACTACTGCAGAAATACTTAGATACAATCTGTACTGCTAGGTCATGCATAGAAATATAGATAAAATTTAGAAATAAAATACACAGTTGCAGTGCAGTATAACTAGCATGTTTCTGATTTTAAACATTTTTATGAAGACAGCACCAAATCAGATTGGATCACAGTGTCGTGAGCAAACAACAGAGGGAACATATTAATTTGTAATTGTAAGATGGTTGAAAGTATTTTAGAGGAAAGAATTACTGGACTCCATTACTCCTCTTACGAAGAGCTCTTCTGTGTCATGCTAAAGCAGATTTTATGCACTCATGCAAAACAACAAATTGTTTCTCTGAATGCATCATGACATCTCGGACTAAGGGGTGAAAAGAGTACACAAGTAAACAGATTTTGTTAGAGAGATAGAATGGAGGGGCAATATTTAGAGTTAGGGAATGGATATCCAAGTTGATGCAAAATAACACAGAGCACGTAGAAGAAAAATAAGTGAATCAACAAGAGCATGAGATATTTTAGGAGGATATAGGAGCTTGAAGAGAGAGAGACAGAAAGCATAACAATTAAATGAGTCTGGAAAGAAATAACAGGGGAGTTGTTTGTCTGTAACAGAAGAGTTTGGTGGCTCCAGACATTTCTTGTTTATTAAGGTTTGGTCTTCCTAAAGGGATTTACTTCAGAGAGGGGACTCACATTATGTGGCAGCATTACCCTTATTCTTTCTGAATACTGCAGAGTACAAACCACTATTTATGAATTATTGAGATTTTCATTTTCCATGCACATTCTGGATAATGGCAAGTCAGAATGTTAAGAGCCACAGATTATTAATTTTTTCTTGGCTTTATTAACATAACATATATATCAAGCGTATACACATCTAAAACGTGCTGAAACAGACTGCTTGCCTCAACATTGTGAAAGTAAAGAACACATTACAAAATGATCCTTCTTCCCCCTGCTCCCAGTAGTTTCAAATATAATGCCACTTAGCCTAAGTATTTTGATCTGTGTCTCTTCACTTTTTGCAGCACATGAAAGCCTTATTGTGGGGACTGTAATCATTTCAAAATAAGCTGGCTTCTTGGTCTGCTTAACAGTTAGTCTTCAGATGCCTAACTACAGCGACATAATAGGTGTTACTGACTTCGAAGAAACATGGCATATATTGCATCTGCCATTGGAAACATCTCTGACAGCATAGCACAGCAAACCACCAAAATTTCCCAATTAATTACAATGGGAAATTATGGATACATCTCCTCTAATGCCAGGATATAACAGAAACTCAGTAACAACCTGTGTTTCATATCACTGAGTAAATACTTCACAAATGTATTCTGAGGAAAATTTTTAAATAAAATGTTATCATATATTTTGATTTGTATTCTGCTACGGCCCACAATGGGCTAAGGCAGCACTGAACAAGCATAATTGAATATGTAGTTGCAAACATGGCTAAATCTAATTTCACTTTTGAAATCAAACAGTAATTTACAAATAATTTTTTGCATTATTTGTTCAGCTGTTGGCTACAATATGTTAATAACAATTATTTGAAATATATGCCCTTGTATCAGAGGCCTGAGACCCCAACTAAAGTAGTGGCCAAGCTTTGCTGATATAAACCAAAAACAGGCTGTGCGCAAAAGTCACGTGCTGCCTGTGTGCATGCTCACAGAACCTGGCAAGAACAGGACTTGTATTGCAACAACATACACACATTCCTGAGAAGTGCTAGGCATCGGATACTCATGTAAACATGTTCCAGAAGGGTACCAGAGCACCCCATACCAAGTATGGTACAAGCCCCCCACAAGATAACAAGAACACACTGACCCCTCCTAAAGATAAGGTCAGGATGACAGTGTGATGGATAGAGATGTTTTGATCGAACTAACATGTACAAGGTAAGGGGTGGTAGTTAGCCATGTCAGAGGGTGGCAACTAGCCATGTCAGAGGAGTAATATGTTATTTGTTTATATTGGTGTACAAAATGGAGTCTCAGAGGGCGGGTCTTTGGCCAGCCTACGGGATAGTGGAAAGTCCCACCATTAACTGAGCTGCGTCCATTGTCATGGGTATCCATGCACTGAGTGTACTTCTAACAGTATAGGGCACCAATACCATCCTTCATCGACAATAAACCTGACCTAATGCCTTAACGAATCTTGTGGTTATTGGGCAGTTCGACTGAGGTCTGCTGTGCCACTTGCCTGCACAGAGCTGGGACAGCACACAGAGAGAACACACAACTGCAGCCAAATATCTAACAACATATACTACCCTGTGTGATAAACTTCAGATCATAAATAACAATATTAAGATACAGGAATAATTATATAAATATCTAGTGGTTATATCCAGTTGCTGGTAAAAAGATCAGTCAGTCAGTGAGAATGTTTTTATTATCAAATATGGTATGGTAATGAAAGACAAGGAACCTCTGAAGCCTTTTGCCAAGGCTAGTTTAAATGACATCAGCAAATATATTTCTATATAAACCTGCTTCATGAAAGAAGTTAATGAAACCTATCCAAACTACATAATCAAAGCATCAAAGGTTATTAAATACACAATTAAACTCATATAGTCCTAATTCTTCTGAGCACTTAAGCTCCTGTATAACATTGTTATAACACATGTTAAGTCCTTCCTTATTCAGTAAGAGAAAGGTTCAGTGAGGTATTTAAGCATATGCACATGGGCACTCCTGTTGAAGTACATGGGACTATTCACATGCTTAAAATCATGAATGTGCTTAAAAATCTTGCTGAATTAGGGTCCTTCTCAATAAATCTAAAGATGATCTGACTGAAGCTCAGTCAATGGGACTCAAGCATGCATTTATGTGTTTTTCTGAGTAGGGACATACTTAAGCACTTGCTTAAAGCTAAGCAGGTGCTTAAGTGCTTTGCTGAATTGAATGTCATGCAAAGACAACTGACAATAAGACCATATTTTTACTGAGAAAGGTAAACACATTTAACAAGATATATACTAGCGTCACTAAGTAATATATTGATTCTTTCTACCATATTCTTCATCCGTTTTCTATCTCTACATAAACAGCAGAGAAAGCTGTATTTCTGTTTGTTAGATTCTTAATTTTTTGTGAGTATAGCATCATTATAAGTAAATTGATAAGTAATAAAAACAATAACTGTTGTATAAAGTTTATGACTCTGATGCCTAGTAGCATAATTCAATTTGATATTTGTTTTTCTGTCTCATTATGAATAATTATAAGGTTTCCCTTGCGAATATTGAAGTAACTGATCGATAATGTTGGGACAACAGTTCTGATAGCCAATGAAATTTATGATTAAATATGTTATTAACAACAATTTAAAAATTAATGTAAAAGACTGGTAGCCAGCGATATGATAGCATTTGGATGTGATCACTTTTGCAATATAATGACTGGCCTGGTGTTGGGATGATTGAATAACTTTCAACTGAGTAAGAAAGAACTGGAATAAGACAGGGGTATAAAGTTATGGTTTTATTTTTCTGATATGGGACCCTAATATGATATGACTAGGACGGGAATATGTGACTATATTCTCAGAGAAAGAATCTAGGACAACAGCAGAGATTAATCAGAATCAGAAATGATTTATGAAAATAGGGTAATTCAGAAACAGAAAGCTCTCAATAGCTCTCCGGGGTGCAATCCAGACCAGTGAGGGACTGTGTCACACCTGCTCTGCAATCTGGGGTGCCTCACAATGCTTTGCTGCTGTAGCTGCCAACCTGGGCTCCTCTAAAATAGCCAAACAGCAGGAGGATCACACCCTGAGTGTCTGTGTATATCCACAGCCCGGGTCCAGAAATTCTGACCCCAGCAGCCTGTTAGAAACACACTAGTCACACTCTGGTTTCCAGCAGCCTTGGTTACTACTTGCCAGGTGACCCAAACACACTCCTAGTCCCAAATTTCCCCCCAAAAATGTGTGTTCTGTATGGTCCAGGCCACTCCAGATTTATTAGGTCCATTGCACCTCTAAGGGTATCAGTATACTACAGTTTGCTACCATAAATGGAGATACCCACTCAGTTCAGTTTAAAGACAACAGTGGATTCAAGAATAAAACAAGCCTGTTTAACTACAAAGGGAGAGGTTTTAAGTGAGTACAAGTATAAGGATTAAAGTCAGAAATGGTTACAAGAGAAATAAAGATAAAACATTTTATAAAATTAACTAACTAGACTTGGTTCAAGGTAAAATTCTTACCACAGGTTGCCAGCAGCATTGCTGACCAAGTTTCAGGTCAGGATCTTCTGCCAAAGTCCAAGGGCTTTTCTTTAGTCTTCTTAGGAGGAAAAAAAGAGAGATGGATCCGCAGATATAACTTGGGGTGTTTTTGTCCCTCACTTGTATAGTTCAGTTACCCTTTAAAATGCATTTTCCATCTATCTAGGGTTACTCCTAGATAAAGGTAATTCCTTCTGTGGGGACGGAGACAGGGAAAGAGGTTCCATGCTGTTGTTTGATTCTGCCCACCTTCCTTACCAAAAAATGGACACTTGGTAGGTGATTGCCCATCAGCTTTGATGACACCAGGCTAGAGGTGTCACCTTGTCCTTTGTCTTTGAGAAACAGGTTTGCCCACTTCCCAGATTTGTCTGCTAAAAACACTTCAGTCATGATTTCAGCTTATGTTCATCACTTTACATATAATGTTCCTACATACATTTCATCTTGCTATTATTGGCCAGCAAGATATTGGTTTTCAAATGATACATCATCAGGCATATATATTTTGAAAAAAATATTATTACAATAGTGTGTGGGGTCTGAATAAAAACAATATTGTATGAGAGGCAGTTGCTGCCATTAAAAGATAGTCCTTTACCCACAGTGAGTTCTCTCTAAAATATGATTATTGTTTTCTATTTTAAGTATAGGGAAATATTGTGGTATCTAAGGCCCCAGAGCCCTAAAATCTCAGCTGCTCTGCATTGCATTATATTTTTAGAGGAACTCAATTTTATTCAAGAGAATTCATCCTTCTGGACAAAAAATTTCCTACAGGAAAGTTGGAATGTGAAGGCTGCAGGACAATATAGCTAGCTGAATTATTCAGTGACAATCATTTATCCAAAGCTTTTGGATTTTTTATAGTCTACATTTCTCATGAATTTTCTCCCAATGGCTCCAGTGGGGGCCACCGCAGGAGCAGTCATGTTGCAGCCCTGTCAGGTGTTTTGCGAATCCTGCTAAATATCTACCACTACAATATAACCAAAAAATATGTGTATGCCTGCAGACAGTTGTCAGCATAACCAACCAACTACCTGACGCCCGACTCAGTCCTCAGTGTCATTCAAAAGGGTCCTCAACAGGGCTGACACTCACAATAACATCAGCAAATGTCGAAGACTTTCAGGTGCTAAACAAGACTTAGAGCCAAAATATGTGTTAACTACAACTTCCAGGTGTTGTGTCTCCAGAAGACATACGGAGGGATTAACAACAACTGCCCCCAGATACTTAGGATGAACTTGACAATTGAAAGCCATACAAGCAATATAGTAGCACCATTTTTGTCAAACCTGATCTTATCATCAATACAACATCCATGACCGATAATAATGACATTGAAGTCCTGACTGTAGACACTGGTGGCATTTCCATCACGTCTCACTACAAACCGCCATGTTCACTAGCCCATATAACCTGAAACATGACAAAATGTGATTATCAGTGACTTTAATAGTCACATAGTCAAACAGGGCTAATGAATAATATGAAAATGGTGATCAAGTTGAATGGTGGGCAGATGAACACCATTTGAGCTTAATTCACAACCCAAACTCTCCAGTTTTTTCAACAGCAGCCAATGGAAATGGGACTACAACCCTGATCTGGCATTTGTCAGCAACTATGTAGCTGGTTCAGGTAAAAAACTTAGTCTGGGTCCTGTTCCACATTCACACCACTGGCCCAAAGCCTTCCAGATCAATGCAGCCATAATGCCAAATGCAGTACCACTCTGTGCTGCTTTAATTTTAAGTAAGAATGGAAGGGCTTCACCAAAGATCTTGCTACTGTAGTAAAAAAAGCTCAAACCAATACCACAAAACACAGAATTTTAGAGCACAGTACACGACTGAATAAACTTTCAGAATTAATACCCTCATAAATGGCAAAGCCACTGATCTACACAACATTCATACTGAACAAATCAAACACTTCAGACCTGCAACAAAGAATAAAGTCAAGTTGTTTAGCAGATTTTCAGTCACATACGGAGTACTCAAGATCTGGCAATGAGCATTGGTTGTGGCATTCCTGAAGCTGGGGAAGGATGCAATGGAGTTTAAGTACTAAAGGCCTATATCACTACTACAACTGTACAAGTCACTTATCTTAAACTGCCTATCACCACTTGCTGAAAAAGCACCTAATCCCAGAGCAATCTGGATTCCACCCAGGGAAGTCATGCACTGCTCAAGTCCTGAATATCACTCAATACATCAAAGACGACTTTGAACTAGGTATCGTAACAGGAGCATCTTTGTCGACCTATCAGCAGCATAAGACATAAGCTCTTCCATATACCCTCACCAAAGGCTCCTCACAAAAATATATATCATGATGAAAGTTCATCATCTCATATGACTGATACAATCTCTACTAGAAAACTGATGTAGGTACATCAAACTATGCGAGAAGTGGACCCAATGGCAACAACATAAAAATAGCCCACCATAAAGAAACGTACTCTCACCCATGCTCTTCAACAGCTACATGAATAAGCGGCTAATCCATCTCAGCAGATGAAGTTTTATCTATGCTGATGAGCTATGCATCTTTGCCGAACCCAAAAATTTCACCCAGATCGAAGTTATATTAACATTGGAGATGTCTGGGCTCTCCATCTATTACACCAAGAATCAATTGCATATCAATCCAACCAAAATGCAAGCAAGTAGCCTCCATCTTCAGAATTATGAGGCCCCCAATAGACAACTCAACATCATCTGGTAGTGGGTATTACTTGCCCACAGCTGGAATCCTGTCTACCTTGGAGTGATGCTAGACTGCATCTCCCCTTCAAAGCACACATAGAGAAGATAAAAGATAAAGTTAGCGCCCAGAACAAGATACTTAGGAAGAGCCTGCAAATTCAAAATGAGGCACTGACCAAGCAACACTAGGAGCCACTGCACTCACATTTTGCTATTCAATGGCTGGATACACCTGTCCAGTGTTGGAAAGATCAGCTCACTCAAAGAAGCTGGAGCCTGCACTAAGTGACAGTTGTCGCTACATCATAGGATGTCTAAAACCAACAAACATGAACAGGCTTCATGTGCTTGCAGGAATTGCTCCACTGGTTCTTAAGAGAGTGGTCATAGGCAAAATGGAATGATGGCAACAGGTCAAGGATACCAGACATCCGCTATATGGCCGCATCATGGCAGTTAGCAGCCTGAAATTGCAGAAACGCTTCCTAGCTGCACTGGAACTGCTTAAAAAAATCACCAGTGGCTGTACAACTGAAAACGTGGTGCACACAGCTCAAAATACTTGACAAGGATGTCAAAATGCTCACTGACATTGCCAAGTGGCTTCCCATAGGTGCAAAGGATTGCTAGACCTGGAGATGTTTAAGTTACCCCCAAACAAGAGTTGGTAAGTCAAAAGTCAATATGTGGATGTGGGGTTATTCAAATGACCCAGACATATAACTGCAGTGAAACACAAACCGTGGAACATATATTGGTCTGCCAGCTCCTCAAGGAACATGCATCCATGGAAGATCTTGCTAAGGCTACAGACTGGGCCATATCATGTATCCAATACTGTTATTCATGTGTTAATACAAAATCTGAGTATTTCTGTTTCTCTTTATCTCAAAACAGTAACGAGTCAGAATCAGATACAGTAATGACAAATAGGCAATTGTTGATGAAAAATTAGTGATGGCCATGAAGAATAGGGACAGCAGAATGATACGGTTCGCTTTGATCCAATTATAATCTTACTGAGCTACAGATTGGATTCCTATTCAAGTAAAACTCCCATTTCTATCATAGTTAAACGATCTCAGTTTTTATGCCACAGTCATGACTGGGAACCTTCCACCTTTTAAAAGATACATGTATGAGCCCAGTTTCTCTGTTTGTAACCCAGTGAAAGGGGATTTTTGAGTGTCTGTTTTTAAGCCAGAAATCTAGCTTCAAGAAGTGTATATCATATTTTGTCCTGAAGGAGGTAGCTTCAATAGGAATTTTGTTCAAGTAAGGACTGAAGAATCTGGCCCATTGTAATGAACAGAAGTAATAAGAATACATCTCATATATTGAGATGAAAAGATGCATCCTTTAACTTAACTGGACAATTAAAAAAGGATACAGCCAGAGATGAAACTTTGTGCATGTGTGTAAGCAGGAAAAACGGGGAGAGATCAAATCTGAGAATTTATCTAAGCCTTTGTTTTACATAGGCACTAGGTTTTGGTCTGCCATGCAATGATATGATATACTAGTCACAGGTTGGCCATTGTGGTTATGATCAGCCTTGATTAACCAAACCTCAAATAATTAAAACTCCCTGGTATCTAAAACAGAGTTATGTCCTTCAGTTCCCATTAATTTTATTGAATAGTCTCTCGATCATCTGAAACCTCGTTTAACCAAACTTATGTAGTGTCCCCCAGGACATTCAGATAATCAAAGTTGTACTGTACATGAAATACAGTATGTGACTGATGTTAAATTGACTACCAAGTAATTAGATGCTAATATCACCGTTGCGTCAGGATGAAATGTCACTTCATAATACTTCTGTGTAATTTCTGAGTGACTACAATGTCACCTTGAAGCTTGTTTGAGGCATTATGATTGTGATAATGATGAAATGATTGTAATGTTACCTTATAAGTGGGTTTGTGCTATTTAGGTATAGACAGTCACTTTGATTGCTAATATTTTAGAAACATGGAGTAGAGTAATGTGCCATCTTAGCTAGAACTGTTTAAAATTTTGCAACTAAAGCAAAACTGGCAACAAAATGTGAATCTGAATATATATATATATATATATATATATATATTCCTGACTGTAAGAAGCTATATATTGACACATTCTTTGCATTTGGAAAATAACCAGGTGCGAACCACTGCCATAAACCATTGCAATACACGTGCATATATTGTGTAGCTAGTTTAAATGAAGGCCAGATTGGGAAACCCTTACTCACACTGAATAATACTTTATCCCACAACTAGTCCCATCCCATGTGAGTTAGGTTTCAGAATCGGACCCCAAATCTCTCCCCCCCCATAATTAATAAGCTGTTTTTTCTCTATTTTACAATTAGTGTAGAACAAAATCCATAAGCAACAATTCTGTTATTTTGTTGTGTTCATTTCCCCAGGCAACTAACATTTTTATTCCAGTTTAATACAAAACTAGTTCCACTACCTCACTCCCCAATCTTTAATCTCAGTTATACCAATGTCATTCGTGCATATGGAGAGAATTTATCCCAGTGGTACTTGCACACACTTATCGAAGTGCAAACTTGGCCTAAAGTGCTATTACAGCCAAAAAAAGTGACTCTGCAAAAATGATATTGTGGATTTCCCCTATATAACTTCTCCAAGTAACTTCCATCTTCTTTATCACTGAAAATAAAAAAATTACAGTCAGAACTTATATGACAATTCTGATGTTGATGCACAAGGCAGGACTAGAATCTCAAAAAATCTTGCTTTTGTTAATAAAACATGCAGCTGGGACTTGATGACACACATGAAGATATAGGGTGAAATTTGTTCCTGTGTAGAGAGGCCTATGCACCACTTTAGTCCTTAAAATAGGGGTTACATGGGATTTAAATGCTGCATGGAATATATGCATGGTGAGTTAGAAAGTACCAGTTTTACATACTCAGTTTAGCTCTTTACCATTGATTTCATCCATTTAACTATAAATGCATTTTAATTTAGGATGGACTCTGCCACTCTTACATTGGGCAAAGACCCCACTGATTTCAGTGAGGTTCCTTGTGTAGTATGGTACTTCTAAACTTGAGTAAGGTAACAAAGTCTGGCCCTGAGAAAGTTAAAGTATCCTCTGTTAGGAACACCCGGAGTCCACAGGATTCCTAATTCTCTCCTATTGCAGAAAAAACATTAATAGCAAATTATACCACTATGCTGGAAAAATAACATTCATGAAATGGACTGTGGTAACACTACTCATGCATTTGTAGTAAGTTGCTGGAATAGTCAGAAAACACCTCCCTATTCTCTTCTCTTGTTTTCTGAGGCTAATTATGTACTTTGGTCTCTTCCCATTCCCATCCTCGCTCTTCCAAGTGTTAACTCCAGCCTTCGTTCTTTTCTCTTTGACCTAGTTAGCACAGTAGGTGAACAATACAGTGTGTAATTAAATTTGACACAGCAATGACTTGCCTATGGTAGGCATAGCCTAACCCACACACAGATGAGGGGGCAAAAAAAGACATACCCTTGCTAAATTAGTTAAGCAATTTATTAACAATAAAGCAAAACAGATTTATTAAATAAACAAACATAAATAGAACATTTATGTACCAATAAAATGCACTCCTTCTGCTACAGTTAATCAAAAATAGTAGGAGGGAAACACAAATACAGAAACTGTTCTTATTTTTATTGTAGCATCTCTCTGAAGGACATCATCTCCAAAGTCAGCTTATGTCTATTTTGTCTCCAATTCTTACTCTCTTTAGAATTACCTCTCAGATAGAACTCTTGCTTCTTTTCACTCTTTATTTTTGCCTAGAAATACCTTTCATTTGGGATGCTCTTCCCGAAATTCCAGATGATGGACTGGATAATAAGCTCATGTAAACTGGTATATTTCAGCTGAAGTCAAGGGAGCTACATGGATTTACATCAACTGAGGATCTTGTCCTTTGTTGGAAGGTAAATGGCTGAAAGGCTCAGTAGTTTGTAAGAAGCAAAACAAAGTTTTATGTGGACGAACAACTCTCCTTTCCAATGAGAAAACAACATGAACGTCCTGTAAAACTAAAGCTGATGAAGGGCTAAGGATTTTGTTTGTTTGTTTAAGTGGTAAAGGGAACAGATACATGGCTAAACTCTGAAACAGAGAAGACTTCCAAATCACCACCTAAAGCGCCATCATCAAGCAACATTTATTTACTGTGATATATGAGAGAAAGCGTTTATGAGAGTTCAGTGTCCATAACACATCTATCCCTTCTGCCTTTTATGAGACCTCTGCAGTGTTGTTGTAGCTGTGTGGGTCCCAGGATATTAGAGACACGAGGTCGATGAGCTAATATCTTTTACTGGACCAACTTCTGAGACTGACAAGTTTTGGTGAGAGAGACAAGCTTACGAGTTTACACAGAGCTCTGAAGACCTGAAGAAGAGCTCTGTGTAAGCTCGAAAGCTTGTCTCCCTCACCAATAGAAGTCGCTCCAGTAAAAGATATATCTCACCTACCTTATCTTTTTATGAAACCTGACATGTTAAAACTGATCCCTTTTGCACTGCAAATCAGAATACTTTTTAATCTCAGTTGGATCTTATCTGGCATCCAGATCTTTGACACAGACATCAAAGACAACACTCAAACTATAAAAGTAGAAAAGAAACATCAAAAATTAAATAGGAAGAGAACAGGTATAAAATGTGAATTTTGTGTTCATAACTATATCAGAATTCTCAATTGGCTTTATTATTGGAGACATCATCAGAGCTACAGGCCCAATTCAGACCCACAGTAAGCCAGTGTACCTCCATTTAATTCAGTTGAGCTACCGTCCCTCACATCAGCCCTGAATCTGTTGTGACAATATCAGAATCTGGTTTTTCATTATATCTTTAAAATGTATTCAGTTCCTGAGCACTTAGAAGTGCAGACAGTCTAGATGTTAATAAATAAATGTGTCTGTGGTTTGTGAGATCCAGGCACATATGTTTGAAGCTTAAATGTTTTCTACTGGGAGCTCTATAGAAAACCTATTATCGAGAATTAGATGATTTCATGCCTCATAAGTTTAATACTAACTGGCAGAAGTCAAAAGGAATTAACTTTTTTGCAACTGTGTCAGAAGTTGAACTCTAAACATTGTGCCAACACCAATTTCACAAAGTCAACTGAGTAGAGTATTAAGTACTTGGTACCTGTATTAAACTTCAAGCAATGATACTGTTTTGTATTACAACACAGATTTATGTAGCATGAACAGAGAAAGGGCCAAATCCTGTTTAAAACAGCTGTACATGGCACATGTACCCCCAACACAGAAATTGGTTGACTGACCCTGGGGAACTGTCGGCCCAGGTTCACAGAGGAAATGGGGGTGACCTGCATACAATCCATAAGAGCTAGGCATGGGATTGACTGAGGTGTGCATGTGTCAGACAGGAACTCATGCAAATCAACTCCACACATGTTCCCACTAGCCCTCTTTAGATCCTGCTCCTTAACTCTTGTTCACATCAGGGACTCTAATGTAACAGAACATGTACAACAACAATTGTACCTTATGCAGAGAAGAAGGAAATGATGATTTGTAATCTCACCCACTCCTCGAATCACCTTGAAGAGGGGAGGCCTGAATTCATACTGACTGACCAGAGATGGTGGAACCAGGTAGGCATTGGGGGCTAGCGTCACCACAGTGGAAATATTGTGGGGGCTGATTTAAGTTTCCATCCATGTGTCCAGGTCTTAAGCAAGTTATTTCACACCCTCAGGCTGGGCAGGACTCCATGGCTGTTGGAGTGGAGGAGACAGCAGGACTTGGAGGGGCTGGAACAGCCACCATAGTGCCTGGGATCAGCCAGGGTGAAGGTAGAAACTGCAGTGATCAAGCTGGGAACAGCTACTCCCGGCAAGAAAGATGCAAACTACCTGGACCATCCCCGCTTTCCAGTCAGGAGCTGGCCGTACCCCTAGTCCTCCCTGCTGAATCTCACTAGATCCCCTCACTCCTCAGGCAAAGAACCCATCCTGCTCACTCTCTCTCTCTCTCTGATACCCCATCTGTCCCCCATTTCCAAGGCAGACCACCCCCCCAACTCCCCTGCCTATCTGGCACCCTGACTCCCCCCACACCCTATGCAGAGGACCCCACTTCTGTCCCTGGCACCCCAATTTCCTCCCACTCCCCTGACTCTCCCTGCTCCCCACTCAGTACACTTAGGTTTCACTGTGCATCTCTTCCCCTTACCCTACTTTTCAAAGTGAGCTTCTGCTGCCTCTGTGACTAACAGTTTTGTTTCACAGCTGTTGTCTGGGTGATTTCTGTGGGGCCTGTAAAGGCACCTTAATGATCTCCCAGCTATAATTCTAACAGGAAGGACTCCTTACTCCCTCTGCCATTGAAGGCAATGACAATTTTTGACAGGATTAGGCCCTGGGATGTCGAGAGGACACAGAGCATGCTCAGGTTCCCTAATGGCATCTCCTCTCCTACGCTCAAGTAAAGCAGACTTGTGCTCCACCCCAGGTGTAGAGACGCGCTGGGCAGCCACATAGCTGCTTCTGAGGGGCATTACTCCCTTGGAGACGAGTAGTGGGCAGCTGTATAACATCTGCATGGCTGCTCAGTCCTTGCTCTGGGATGGTGAACTTTGTGTGACACAGAAAAGGCTACTAGAAAGATAAATGGGCAGATTTTAAAACAAAACAAAACTCAGTACTCCCCAGATCCCAGCTAGGCACCCAAATAAATGGACAGATTTTCAGGAGAGTTCAGCTTCTATTTAAACACCATTTCCAAAACTGCTCAGCACCCAACAACTCCTATTGCACATACAAAGACACATGCACTCGTGCACCTAATTTGCACATGTAATTACAATGTGCAAGCAAAGTGGGTATTTCTATATTCAAGTGGTCAGCTGGATGCAAGACTGCCCATTGACACATTCATTCTCAGTGGAAGCTGCTGAGTGCTGAGCACTTTCAAAAATATTACATCAAAAACATATGAGCTTGAACATAAAGCCACCCAGCTTGCAAGTTATTTTGCAGTATAGTATGTTCTGTAAAATATGTATGACCTCATTTATTTTTAGCACTTCAGTTTGGATAATAGCCTTTGGATAATATCCACAGTCTTCTAATTGTTGGCATAATTATAATCTTATAAATTAACATGTTTTATGGGAAATATGCTGAACTCTTTCAGAAAATATTTATTTTTCCCAGTAATTGAAATGTTGCTTTGCTCTTTGCACTGTGTGGGAACTATCTGTATAGAATGATATTTAAAAGTCTTGCTGGATTTTTATTTCCTTTATCCTAGCTGTGAAGAGTTCCTCATGCCTATTTTCTGGTTCTTAAAGATGTCATAAAAAGGGCAAACTCAAACATCCAGTGTTTCCATATGAAATGCCATTCATCACATGATTCTACCCTTCATGTTTTTAATATCATAAATCATTACTGGACTAAATCTGGGAAATAATCTTAAAAACACCTTGTAGGCATTAGAACTAAAAAAACATTTAAGAAATATGGTCTCCAGACTGCCAAAGATATAACTTCTTGTCCTCAGAATAATTGATAATATTTCTTTATTGATTTTTTCACTTTTTCTGAATTAATATTAGATTGCTAAATGAATTATAACTTTTTCTCATTTTTGAAAACCTCATTTCTTTTAAAGTTTTTATAGTCTAAAAATATTGACAGCTTTCAGTAAGGCAATATATCTCATATTTGGAAAGGAAATTTCATATTATTAATTTTATCTTCCAGTGCCCTATATTACAGAAGGTTTAATTATACACCTAACTCCTACTCACCCATTTTGCCATAGTTTCATTACATTTTTATTAAACATATAGCTTAAGATACAAATACCTTTATATTTAATTTTTTCACCTTTATTTTAAATCCTCACTGAAAGTAAAATTAGGCAGTTGCAATGCAAGTTCCTTCATGTGCCTCTCCTATATCCTCAGCCTTGACCTGGCTAGACCATAATCTGTAGATGTAACATGTAGTTCAGACACCATGGTGTCCAGTTCTGGTCTAACTTTCACCAGAGTAAATCAGGAATTTCTTTGTTACAGTGCAGGTAAGAGAAAAATCCAACTCGATATGATCTTGATACTGAAGAACCATTCATATTACATGACTTTGATTAAAGAGATTTTCTAATTGTTGGCATAATTATGATCTTAAAAATTAACATATTTTATGTGAAATATGCAGAACTCTTTCAGAAAATATTTATTTTTCCCTGTAATTGAAATATGGAGTTTTATGGCAGCAAACGTGATTTTCATGGGTGGTCATCAACATATACGAAGTGAATAAAACTCATGACAAATTTTCACTCCTGCAGCCAAAATCCTGAAACACGTACACAATTGAGTAATGTTGCCCACACAAGAATCGGACTGGCCTCAATACATGTATGGAAGACTGGATCCTAAGTCACTAGTGATTTTGGGCCACGCTTGTTTGCTCTATTTTTGTTTTGTTTGGGCAATTGTGTTGGTGCAGGTGGGACCTGGAGTAAAAAACACTTGCTATCAAAGGCCTGGTCTACCCTGGGAGGTATGTGGGGTGGGGAGTCGATGTAAGATACGCAACTTCAGCTACGGGGATAGCATAGCTGAAGTTGATGTATCTTATTTTGACTTACCTCTCATCTTCACGGCACGGGATCTCCCGTCAACTCCGCTTCCGTCACTTGCCCTGGTGAAGTTACGGAGTCGACGGGAGTGCATTCGGGGATCGATATATCATATCTACACGAGACACGATATATCGATCCCCGATAGATTGATTGCTACCTGCCGATCCAGCGGGTAGTTTGGATGTACCCAAAATGCTTCATGGGTCTAGGACACTCCCCCCCGCCAAAAAAAATCCTGTGTTCGGTCCTGTTCAGAGGGTTCTTAGCTCATTTTATTTTGGATCTCAAATAAAATGTCTCTTTCTAAAGAATATATTTTCCTTACACAAGAGCTGGTCACCAGATCAAAAGAAGGAATCTCCATAATCTATTCTAGTATTAGTAACTTTTATTTGTCCTGTATGACTAACAAAATGGCAAACAAAAGGCAGTTGCTGCAGACAGTAACTCGGGGCCCGATCCTGTAAACATTGAGGCACATAAGTGATTTGATTCATGTGGCTCGTCTCATTTCCTTCAACGCATCTATTCATAAGAGCAAAATTACTCATATGCATATGTGTGAAGTTCCGGGGGTAGGCATGCTAGTCTGTATCCACAAAAACACCACAGAGTCTGGTGGCACCTTAAAGACTAATAGATTTATTTGGGCATAAGCTTTCGTTGGTAAAAAACCTCACTTCTTCAGGTGAGGTTTTTTACCCACAAAAGCTTATGCGCAAATAAATCTGTTAATCTTTAAGGTGTCACTGCACTCCTTCTTGTTCATATACATATGTGTTTGCAAAACTAGGACTTCAGGGATGTTCAGGGTGGTTAGAAGGACATTCTTAAAAAGGGAGAGAGTCACATAAATAGTTCATTTTGAAGCACCAGCAAAAGGAAAATCACTATGTTAAAATTCAGTCCCCCTTATACAGCTCAGTTATGGATCAGAGTCACAAAGAGCACCTGCACTCATAGCTTTCATTCCTCAAATGCTGTTGTCATAAGTAGATAGGTAAGGTAAGGGTTAAGTTTCTTTTACCTGGAAAGGGTAACCAAACACCTGACCAGAGGACCAATCAGAGAACTGGGATTTTTAAAGTCAGGGGCCGGGAATTTGTATACTCGGGGTCTTTTTTGTTTTCTCGGCTGTGAGTAAACAAGTTTCCTCCTAACTCCTTCTTATTTCAATTATACCTCAAAGTCTTGAGTACAAAGGAACCCCCAAGCAATTCGGCTCATGAGGAGCTTTGGGTTGTACGAATAGAGGTGATGGCTGTGTCTTGTCTTTGTTGTTTCTCGGCTGTGAGAGTAACAAGCTTCCTCCTAACTGCATCTTATCTCCAAGTGTCTCCTACACATCTGTGAGTACAAAGGAACCCCCAGCAATTCGGCTTTGAGGAGCTTTGGGTGTATTACATGTATGTGGATTGGTTGGACTGGTTTAATCGGGCTATATTTTAAATCAGACTGTTTCTTCATATTTTCTATAAGCAAGACCTGTATTGAGATTTATTGTTTTATATTTTCTTTCTTTTTTTATATAACTTTTCTTTTAAAACGTGTGGAAGTTTCTTTTCCAGGGAGGCAAAGGGAAGGGAACAGCCAGGCTGTGGGCTATTTTCCTATTGCTTTCAGGGAAAGAACAGGCTACGGGGGGAAAGAGAAAAAGAATCACTCTCTGTATCAGGTATCTGTCTCCCTCACGGAAGGCAGGCACGGGGAAAGGCAAAGCCAAGCTGTTGGCATTTGCATCTCAATTGTTCCTGAGGGTTAGAGAACGCTTATCTCTTGGGAGCAGAGAAACCGGTTTCTTGGCACAGCCTGGGAAGGAGGGGGGAAGGGGTTCCTCCCCTGCTTTTAGCATCCACAGCATTTGGAATCTGGGTGTCCCACAAGGGAGGGTTGGGCACCAGAGAGAGGAAAGAGGGGGGCGTAGGCTCTCTAATAATTCCTGACCTGGTGGCAGCGAGAATATCCAAGCTGGTAGTGAGCTTGGGGGAGTTTCAGGGTAAGCCCCCAGATTGGGACGCAAAAGTCCAGGTTTGGGACAGGACCAGATTGTGGACGCTAAAGTTCAGGTCTGGGACTGGGAGGCTAAATTACCACAGCTGTACTTTTTTTTTTTATTACAAAAGAGACAAAAAAAATGACAACAAAATGGATACTCCAGTATTTGAAATCTAGTCCATCTCTATAAAATGAGTTTAAAATAGTTTCAGGACCGTCACCGGTTTTACAGTCCCATTCCCCTACTTTTAAAGACGTTTTTCTCTCCCCATCTGCAGTCTGAAAGATCCACCCAAACTATAGGGGACAGTGAATCTAAAGGGGAAACAATGAAACAGACTACACAAAGCATTATACAGAGTTGCAGCCCTGTGGGTCCCAGACAAAGCACTGTCAATCGATCAAAGTAATCAAATTAGAGTTGGAGAGAAAGAAAGAGACTTTTCCCCTCTTATCTCCTTCATTTAGAGTAATACTAGGTGCCTCAGATATCTAATACATACATTCTCGGACTGAACCTTTATGGAGAAATTAGGCCTCTTTGTAATTCTCTGGTACAAGCAACAAAGTGATCAGCAGAAGAAACTTCAGCATATGTTCAATTTAAGAGCAATAAGTATAATGTCCACTGAATTACTGGGCCAACAAGGCCAATGTTTCCCCATTACTTATTTGCTTTTTAGAAGTGGCCTTCTGTCTAATTATCTAGCAAGACCTGGTTCTCAAAAAAGTTCATGCAAAACCGCATGAAATTATACTCAAACCCCAAAGGAAACCTAATTAGTAAGCAATCTGTTTCTCCCAGTCAGTGCCTGATCTTGCTGATTGTGTCCTACCTATGACCACAGAAGGGATTTAGACTAGAACCCCCGTGGTTCATAGACAGAATGGCAATGGGTGGGTCAAACCCGGAAAGCAGAAGTTAAATGACACCTGTCTCAGTCAAGACAAAACTTGGGGATTTAAAAACAAAATTGAGGATGCAGAAATTCCAAGAGCATTTATATTTGACAGCAGTAAAACTGTATTATTAGTATTGACTTGTTCAGAATATCTAATCTGCTTGGGTGCCTAAAGTTAGGCTCCTACCACCATATTTAGGCAAAAAGTTCTGGAGATGCAGCAGCTGCCATTGTGGTTAGTCCAGTCTCTATTTACAGGCATGCAGCCATTTTAGGTATATTTTTCTCATTTAGACTGGAGGACAGCTGAATCCACTTTAAAAGGGGGAAAAGTACAGATGAAGTGCAGGCAAATTATCTATTCATCTGGCTTACTAATAAAGCAACTTAATACAGATGAGTAAGTAGAATGAAAAGTATGTACAGATTTTATACCACCAGTGCCATAATTACTGACATGTTCCAAAAATTGCACATGTACAGCCATTACTCTAAAACAGTGGTTTTCAACCTTTTTTCATTTGTGGAGCCCTGAACACTTTTTGAAAGGAGGTGTGGATCCCTTTTGAAATCTTAGACATAGTCTATGGACCCCTCAGTTGAAAACCACTCTGCTCTAAAAGACAACCATTTTTTGCAGTCCTGTGCCCTAGTGGTAGTGTACTGCAGAGCTATGCAGAACATCTGGGTTTAATTCCTGTTCCCACACTTTTGCTTTCTAGGCTGAGGTTGCAAAGGTGTAGCTCACGTTGTTCAGTGGTGACTTTGGTACCAATTAATGAGCAAGGTTTCAGATTCCAAGAGGAATCCTATTAAATTTTCCTTACCCAGAAATAAGGTGACTGCGAGATCTGCAGACTGAAGAAAAACAGGAGAATTTTCAAAGTTCTAACAGAAACCCCAGGGAAAAATGCACACAAAGGCTGAAATAGCTCAGTGCAATCATTGCTGCAAACAACCATAGCAGAGTCAATCGCGTTACAGTCTGGTCCATTGCCGTTCTGCTTCCTTTTTCTAAACGCATTATTCTATAGTGTCTTCTAAAAAGCAATCTGATAGAGTTATCGACATCACTTTCTTTCTTTCTTTCTGGTGCTGAAGTACATTTTTGGTTTTGTTGCTTTGTTTGCTCAGTTTGTGACTTTGGCACCAGCTTATAACTGCTTATAGCATAATAAGTCCGTCCAGAGTCTGACATAAGTCATGTCCACGTTGGCAGTAAGCTAACCCAGCCTTAAGTATAATTTGCTTTGAAAAAGCTTTCAGAACTGGTTTAGTGAGTCCGATACAGTTCCCAAAGGGGTAGTGAACTGCATTAGTCAGACTATGCATGAGCTTAACCCCTGTCTCCACCAGTGCTCAAATGTAGTTCTGTAACATGAATGCAACATAAAATTGCATAGTATGGAGCTAAAACATGCTGTACAGTTTTAAACTGTTATATTAGTTAATAGAGTAGTGAGATACTTAGAGCAACAGATGCCAGCAGATGGTTCACCCCTGGACTAAAGAGAAACAGCTAATGAAAATTGTCTTATTAGGTCCCTTGCAGGAGTGTAAACACAAATACTACTGAAAAGTAGTAGAAGAAAGAGGTAAGGCTGATGCTGATTAGCTACCCCCCAAAGAATAAGAAACAAGAACATCTGCGGCTTTGGGTAGGCTAGCAAGATGCTCACAGCTCTTTGTGGGTAGAAAGGGAAATAAAGCAACTACCATACCTGCATCTGTCTGTGCTTTGTCATTGAGTATCCAATGACGTCTCTTTTATTATTTCTGTTGTCATCACATGAGCAACTCAGGTGATAGAGGACTAAGGTCTGGTCTACACTAAAGAGTTAGGTCATCGCAAGGCAGTTTGCATTGACCTAACTATGGACTTAAATTTCACTCCTGCCAACATAACTGCCCCACTATGCTGACTTAATAACTCCATCTCCATGAGTGGCATAGAGTCAAGGTCAGTGTAGTTAGGTTGACATATATCAGTGTAGACCAGGGGTAGGCAACCTATGGCACACGTGCCGAAGGTGACAATCGAGCTGATTTTCAGTGGCACTCACATTGCCCAGGTCCTGGCCACCGGTCCGGGGGATTCTCCACTTTAATTTAATTTTAAATAAAGCTTCTTAAACAACTTGAAAACCTTATTTACTTTACAAACAACAAAAGTTTAGTTATATGTTATAGACTTAGAGAAAGAGACCTTCTAAAAATGTTAAAATGGATTACCAGCATGCGAAACCTTAAATTAGAGTGAATAAATGAAGACTCAGCACATCACTTCTGAAATGTTGCCGATTCCTGGTGTGGACACTGCGTTACTTACATCGACTGTTACTGGTTTTCAGGAGCCATCCAACAATGCCCCATGCTGATGGTATAATCGATACAAGTGCTCCTGGTTAGGATGCACACTGCCATGCAATAAAAGGTGCAAAGTGTAGACATGCACAAGCGATGTAATTACTGCGGCGTCTGACATAAGTAAGATTGACTTAATTTTGTAGTGTAGACATGGCCTAAGAGAGGAAGAATAGCATCTTTACCTCACCTGAACTAAAATAGAACATCTGGGTTGACCGGTTAATACATTATTATGCATCGACATATATTTTAACATTTTCAATGAGAAAATCTCAGTTTAAGCAATAATTATAGAAGATCCCCTCTCTATAGTAACAATGGAAAGAGACCATTATAACTATTATTTGTGGCAGCAATTTGAACAAAAATGTTGAAGGGAAAAAATAATTAGAATAAGACACGCATGCCTGACACCGAAAGAAAGATAGTTATGCTTGATACATTTCAGAAATTGTTCAAGAACAGTTCAGCAAGAACCTGGCTTATCTGTCACATACAGTACAGCGCATGCTGGTTCCACAAGTTAAAGAAGACCACTGGGTACAGGACAGATTCCAAGTGTCTGTTAGCAGGAAATCTAAGTGGCAAGAGGACAACATTCCCCATGGAAAATTACATAAAATAAAACGCCTTCCAAATTTAGTTTAAAAGAACCAAATTAGAGATGGAAAAGAGTCGGACTTCTTCAGCATATGAAGAGAAGGATTACAGAAAACTTGCAGCACTAGATTCAGGGTGAAATGTTCAAAACCACTTATGTCACTTAGAACCCGAAGTCTTATTTTCAGAAGAAGGAGTTAGGCTGCTAAACACATAGATATTTAGGCATTGCTGTGCTTAACAGTTAATGGGATTTTGGCTCCTAATTGCCTAAAGCCCTTTTGAAAATGAGAATTAGGCACCAAAATTAGTTAGATGTTGCAACGCTGAGCGTAGCAATGCCTAAATACCTTTAAAAATCTGTGCCTTAGTTAACTTAAGACTTAGGTGGTTGGAACTTAAGATTGTTTTGGAAATGCAATTTAGGTCCTTTTGAAAATGTTACCATTTGTTTAACAGAAAGCTTAAAGATTTACTTTGGTCACAATGCCCACAAACTTACCCAACATCATCTTAGATGAGAAGACAGCAAGTTCATGAAAACTATATATAAAAAAAACCCTACACCCAGGTTTGAGAGTTCAATCCTTGAGGGGGCCATCTAAGGCAAAATCAGTACTTGGTCCTGCTAGTGAAGGTAGGGTGCTATACTCAATGATCTTTCAGGGTCCCTTCCAGCTCTCTGAGATACATATATCTCCAACCTGGCACTATCCACTTGGTTCACCAGTGTGTCTGGTTTTGCCTGTATGTACTAGAAACCGTCCTTGAATCTCTGATGATCATGCCCTCTTTGACTGTAGAGGGCTGAACTGAGATGCATGACAGCTGGGTTTAATTCCTGGTTTTGCCACAGACTTCATGTGTGCCCTTGTGCAAGTTATTTAATCTCTTGGGTGAAAATCACTGGCAAAACTACTGTTGACTTCCACTGGGCCAAAATTTCAACTTGGTTTCCCTCACATGGGACACAGTGGAGATAAACTAAGTAATATACATGAGATTCTTTTAGAAATGAAAAAAATTCCTTCTGGCAGAGACTATTATTATATTTGTGTTCTGTACACTGAAGAGCATAGTTTGTTTATAATATATACAAAATGGGTTTATCTGGATCTCTAGGCCATTGTTAAAAGCTCTAAGATTAAACAAAATGAAAATCAGTTATAAAACCAGTAGCTGCTCCCAATACCCCAGGCCAGAAAATAACCAACCACAGCATATCAAACAAACTAATTAATTCCCTCGCCCACAAAAATCAGATCATATTTTGTTCCTCCATCCCCTCAAACCTGGGTATATTTGCAAGTCTGGGAGTGTGCTCAACAAACTCAGGGTATACTGGAGCAAGAGGTGGAATAGGAACTAACTTGGAGGGCCCTCATAGAGAATGTCATGTAGACAGCTTCTTCTCATTCACACCGAGGGAGCTTCAGCTTGAGCACCTCCACTAATCACAGTTGTGGCTTCTCAAGTAGACAAACTCAAGCCACACAGGACTTTGTGTCAAAGGCAAATCATGGCACATTGATGTCACATGCTCTTGGCAAGAAAACAGGGTTTATCAGGTGAGATGCTGCTTTCTACATCAGCTTCATTTCCTATGCTGCTTTAAGGTGCAGTCCTATGTCGAGTGCATTACAGTAGTCTAATCTCATGGTGACAAAGGGATGAGTCACAGTAACAAAACTAGCACGTGAAAAAAATTCTTCAAGCTGGACAAAGATGGAGAAAAGCCTTCCTGAACACTGCTACTATATGGGCATCTAATAGCATCTGGGGATCTATTACCCTCAGTATATTAACTTAAGTAACAAATACCATATACACCATGAATCAGGAATTCTGTCTTCTAGTTTCATCTGCAAGCCTACAAGCATCATGACTTATTCAGATTGTTCTTCAATCAGCTAGCTCTCACCTATGCCCAACCTCATCCAGACAAGCTGTTCAATAGTCACAGTCTATATTTCATGAGACTGAAATATAGACTGGGGTGTTATCAGTATACTCAGATGACCATACCCATACCTCCTCACTAACCTTCCCAATGGCACCATATACATGCTGAACAAGAGCGAGACAGGACATACTCTTTTAGAATTCGATCTATATAGGTGCTGTCATATAAAGACAATTGCCCAAGACCCTCCTCTGGAAAGACTCAGCAAGGATGGAATGGAGTCACTGAGAGTAGTTCCATCCACACTTGTTACAATCCACAGGTAAGACAGCAGCTCACAGTCAGAAATATGCAATGCAATGAGGACACCAGCTACTAACACCATTGATGCAGTCTTTGATGTTGACCCAAATCTGTACTAACATTGACATGGTGTGGTAATCTAGCCTCCCAGTCCCAGACCTGAACTTTAGCGTCCACAATCTGGTCCTGTCCCAAACCTGTGACTTTTGCGTCCAAAGTCTGGGGGCTTACCTGAAACTCCCCCAAGCTCACTACCAGCTTGGATATTCTCGCTGCCACCAGGTCAGGAATTTAATTAGAGAGCCTGACCCCCTCTTTCCTCTCTCTGGTGCCCCAACCCTCCCTTGGTGGGACACCCAGATTCCAAATGCCTTGGATGCTAAAAGCAGGGGAGAAACTCCCTTCCCCCCCTCCTTCCAGGCTTGCAAGAAACCGGTTTCTCTGCTTCCAAAGAGATAAGCGTTTTCTGCCCCAGGACAATTGAGATGCAAAAGACCAACAGCTTGGCTTTGCCTTTCCGTGCCTGCCTTCCCGTGAGGGAGACAGATACCTGATACAGAGGTGATTCTTTTATTCTTTCCCTGTAGCCTGCTCTTTCCCTGAAAGCAATAGGAAAATAGCCCACAGCCGGGTTTTCCCTTCCCTTTGCCTCCCTAGGAAAAGAAACTTCCACACGTTTTAAAGAAAGTTTATATAAAAAAGAAAGAAAATATAAAACAATAATCTTGCATTAAGAAACTCAATACAGGCTCTTGCTTATAAGAAATATGAAGAAACAGTCTGATTTAAAAGATAGCCCAATTAAACCAGTCCAACAATCCACATACAGGTAATACAACCCAAAGCTCCTCATAGCCGAATTGCTTGGGGTTCCCTTGTACTCACAGATGTGTAGGAGACACTTGGAGATATAGATGCAGTTAGGGGAAGCTTGTTAACTCACAGCCAAGAAAACAACAAAAAGACACAGCCATCCACATCTATTCGTACAACCAAAGTTCTCATAGCCGAATTGCTTTGGGGGTTCCTTTGTACTCACAGACTTTGTATAATATTTGAAATAAGAAGGAGTTAGGAGGAACCTTGTTACTCACAAGCCGAGAAAACAAAAAAAGACCCCGAGTATCCAAATTCCCGCCCCGACTTTAAACAATCCAGTTCTCTGATTGGTCCTCTGGTCAGGTGTTTGGTTACCCTTTCCAGGTAAAAGAAACTTAACCCTTACCTTACCTATCCATTTATGACACATGGGTAAAGATAATTGAAGGCATGTAAGTACTCAGGGTTGTCTTGTCCAGTCCTTTCTATAATCTTTATCAAAATTGTAGACAGTGAATTAGACAGCTGGCTGGATTAGCAATGATAGTGTTGGTTTCTTGGGTGAAAGCCACTTAGCAACTTCCATGAGAGAAATTGACTACATGCTTATCCTGGTGGCTGCATTGACGACCTCCATAAGCAATGGACTCTGTCTTCCCCAATTTCACTAGCCAGAAAAGACATGAGTCCAAAGAATAGTTTGTGGAATGATATTAGTGGGATTAGTTGCAGAGTAATGTACTTGCTAACAGTGGTAGAACTGGGAACTATATGATTAAGAACATAAGAACAGTTCTACTGGGTCAGAACAACAGTCCACCTCGCCCAGTATCCTGTCTTCCAACAATGGCTGGTACCGGCTGCTTCAGAGGGAATGACCATAACAGGGCAATTTTCGAGTGAGCTTCCTGTCATCCAGTCCCAGCCTCTGGCAGACAGAGGCTTAGGGACACCCAGAGCATGGGGTTGAGTCCCTCAATATCTTGGCTAGTAACCATTGATGTACATAACCTCTATGAAATTATCTTATTATTTTTTTGAATCCAGTTATACTTTTGGCCTTCACAACATCCCCTGGAAATGAGTTCCACAGGTTGACTGTGAGCAGTGTGAAGAAGTACTTCCTTGTGTTATTTTTAAATCTGTTACCTGTTAATTTCATTGGGTAACCCCTGATTCTTGCATTACATGAAGGGGTAAATAACACTTCCCTATTCAGTTTCTTCACATCATTCATAATTTTATAGACCTCTATCATATCCTCCACTCAGTCGTCTCTTTTCTAAGCTAAAGAGTCCCAGTCTTTTTAATTTCTCCTTATATGGAAGCTATTCCATACCGCTAATCATTTTTGCTGCCCTTCTCTCAATTCTAATTTATCTTTTTTGAGATAGGGCTACTGGAACTGCATGCAATAATCAAGGTCTGGGCCCTACCATGGATTTATATTGCAGCATTATGATATTTTCTCTCTCTTTCTTAATAGTTCCTAACATTCAGTTACTTTTCTGATATCTGTTGCACACTGAGCAGATGTTTTTAGAGAATTATCCACAATGACTCCATCATCACTTTCTTGAGTAGTAACAGCTAATTTAGATTCCTTCATTATGTATGTATAGTTGAAATTGTATTTTCCAATGTGCACTATTTTGTATTTATCATCATTGAATTTCATCTGCCGTTTTGTTGCCCCGTCACCCAGTTTTGTGAGTCCCTTTGTAACTCTTTGCAGTCAGCTTTGAACTTAACTATTTTGAGTAATTTTGTATTGTCTGCAACCTTTGCAACCTCACTGTTTACCCCTTTGTTGAACAGCACTAGTCTGAATCCTGAATCTTTGGAGGACCCCGTAATGTAACTCTCTCCACTGTAAAAACTGACCATTTAGTCCTACCCTTTATTTCCTATGTTTTAACCAATTACTGATTCATGAGTTACCTTTCCTCTTATCCCAGGGCTCCTTTTTTCGTTTGTGAGTCTTTGGATTAATTAAAAAAAAATGAATAACCTTAAACTTATTTAAAAGATTAAAGAAAAGGTACCAGAGTTCACTTATTTTTGACATTCATTTTAATTGAATCAATAAGTAATGAATAATAATAAAACCTTTAAGTATTGCCTAATAGCAACACAAAGAAATGTTTTGGGTCTCACTGCATTAGAAGATTTCTTCGTACATTGTTGCTATAGAATATTAATCACATAAGATAAAGTTTTGCCATAAAATATTAATACTTATTGCAAGAATTAAGAGGCCAGATACTGTGAGGTGTTGAATATCCTGACCTTTCAGTGGAGTCAAGAGTTGAGAATGCTCAGCACTTCACAGGATTTAGTTCAAGGTGAACTTGTTTATTGTCAGAAAAATATTTTTTCATGCCATTCTGTCTGTGAAGAAAGGATATTTTTATCTTTCCAGTGCAGGCAATCGTGTTTTTAATCAGTAGCATTAGGTGACTACGTAGGTCATTATAATAATTCATTCTTTGACTGGTAAAAATGGAATCTTTAGACATTTCTGAAAAACACTGCAAACAAGGGTACCACCACCACCAAAAAAAAAAAAAAAAAGCAATTTACAAATTACATTCTTCTCCTTCAATTAAATCCTTCCTGAATAGTAACTTTTAGATTACAGCATGGTTCATAGGTCAATTTTTTAAAAAGTAAATTAAATCTATGAAATCTAACGTATTTTTTTCCTCTGCTGTGGTTCAACCTTTTTACATAGCTTCAAAAAAAAAGAACAAAAACCTATAATCAGACAAAGGGAGACTCATTTCTATTTACTCCAGATCACACTGAATTTTCCTTTTTGAGCTCCTGGAGTGTGGTTCTCTACACCAGTTTCTCAAAGTATTTATTAACACTAAAACCAAATAGAAATCAAATATTTGGGGATTACATCAAACATAGGCACTTAGCAAACAATGTCTTAAAGATTGTTTTGTGGACTTCAGTAAGATTTTCCTTCACATTTTTTTCACGTATTAAATTCAAATGATTTTCTTTAAAAAAAAAAAAAATTTGAATGTATGCTGCCATCTACTGGAAAGTACTACTTAATCAAGCAAAGCTGAAACAGTCCTCTTAACACAAGCTTCACTTTACTCCCATGAGTAGCTATTTTGTGTCAATGAGACCACTCGGGTGCTTAAAATAAAGCAAATACAGAAGTGTATGCATGACTGGAGCCTAAATTATTGCCAACTATATTGGAAAAAACACAATTAAAAATCTATTGCATAGATGTTGAATCTTATAAATTCCTTGAGATGTGGACTGTCTCTTTCTTTGCACAGGGACAGCACCGAGCAAAAAAGAAGGCTGGTCCAATTGCCCCCTTTAGGAATGGCCACAATACAAATAGTAATAGTAAATACTCTAATGATACAATAAATATCATCTACCCTTCCATTAGGAAAAAGTAACTGACACATTATTTCCTAGAATATTTACACAAGCTTTCGGTTAAAGGAATAATATCTGGGATTCATGCTTTTCAGCCTGCCTACTCACTATTTACAGTGTTGCCAACCCCAGAGATTTAAACAACCCCACCATAAAAAAACAAACAAAACCACCACCACCCAAAAAAAATTTCAAACAAACCAAAAAAAAAAAAGGAAACAAACAAAAAAATCCACAGGACACACATAAATCCCCCCCAATAACATTGCTAAATGGGAAAGTCTCACGATTTTTACTCCACTTTCCTGAGTGGGTTCTCTTCATTATTAATTTTTCAGTTCCTGCACCTGTCCAACAAATATGGCCAGCTAAAACAGTCTCAGTAAATAATAACAATTGTAACAGAATATCCTTTCCAGCTGTGGACCTGAGGCTTCATTCCTTGCACATGTAAAATGATGTGAATTCTGCAGATGTTTTGCCTGAGCAAATAATGAAGAATCAGTCTCTGTATTTTAACATTAAAATCATTTTCTGCATTTTCCCTTTCCACTCACTGTCACTGGTAGGTCTTACCTGAACAGCTGGCTGCTTAGTAATTTCCTGAGAGATGCAGACATGTTAGGCAGGTGAAAGAGGCATGCAAACTAACACTCAGACAGTGCTGAGAGCTCATGAAGGCACCTCCATTAGTGTGATATTTACCAATCATGCTCCAGTGTCATATGCTTTGAGAACCACTGCATAGAGTATATGCTGTTTTGTGTAAGGCTGATAGCTCTGTAGCATAATAACATGAGCCCACTGGTGAATAAAAGATGTCTCTACTTCTATTGCTGTCCTGGATGGGGCACATAACAGGTCCCCCTTGTCCTATTTAAAAGGAGCCCTCCATCTACTAGTGCCCTAATTCAGTGGTCCCCAAATTGTGGTCCAGAGACTACTGGTGGCCAAAAGACCACTATGACTATATCTACATTACGAGATAAGGGTGGGATTCCCCTGCTCGCATACACATATTTGTGGTAGCTCAATGGGGATAAATAGCAATGTAGCTGCAATACCATGGGCAGCAACAGTGGAAGCATGGTTTCAGTCATGAGTCAGGGATTGGTGTCTTTCATAGCATGGAGCCATAATGGCCGCACCTGACTAGGGTGGAGTTTATGCCTATAAGGTAACATCTGAGTGTCTCCCTGGGCTACATCACAGTCTAACCTTCTTTTTCTAACACAGAGTAGGCTTTGTCTCTTGGGAACAATTTTCCGCATAGGTTGAGGACAGGATGGTCCCTGCCAGCTACTCAGGACAAGAATGCTCCCAACCCAATTTCAGAGGCATCAGTCTGGGAGATATTTTTTGGTGAAATCGAGGCTGTAGAAGACAATATCACTCCAGAGGTGAGCCTTTAGAGTCTGAAAGGCTCTCTCACAGGCCTTCATCCAGTGAATGTTTTTGGGCTCCTGTCTTGGAGCAGACTGGTGAGAAGGGCCACAGTAGATGAGAATCCCAGTACAGACCAATGGTAGTATCCCACCATTCCCAGAAACATGCATACCTCAAAGACTCATAGACTTTAAGGCTAGAAGGGACCATCATGATCATCTAGTCTGATCTCCTGCACACCAAAGGCCACAGAACAGCACCCACTCACTCCACCCACTCCTGTAATAGGCTCACAACCTCTGGCTCAGTTACTGAAGTCCTCAAATCTTGATTTAAAGACTTCCAGTTACAGAGAATCTACCATTTACTCTAGTTCAAACTTACAAGTGACTCATGCCTCACACTGCAGAGGAAGGCGAAAAAACCCAGGGTCTCTGCCAGTCTGAGCTGGGGGGAAGATTCCTTCCCAAGCCCAAATATGGTGATCAGTTAGACCCTGGGCATGTGGGGGAATCCCACCATGCATATATCTGGGAAAGAATTCTCTGTGATAATTTAGAGCCACCTTATCTATCTAGTGTCCCATCTCTGGCAAAGGGAGATATTTGCTAGTAGCAGTCACAGATGGACCAGTGCCATTGTAGGCAACCTCATCATTCATAAACGTCCATAAACTTATCAAGCTCAGTTGAAACAATTTAGGGTTTTTGCCCCCTCTACTCCTCTTGGAAGGCTGTTCCAAAACGTCACTCCTCTGATGGTTAGAAAATTTCATGTAATTTCAAACCTAAACTTATTGGAGGCCAGTTTATATCCATTTGTTTTTGCACCTGCTTCTTTGAAATCAGAGTGTGGCAGATCCTTCAGGTCTGGACATTGTCCACCAGAAGTCATACCTTGCCCTTCCCCAAAGTATACCTCAGGTAGATTGCCTTGTCTTTGCCTATGTTGCATTTGTTGGAGTTTGCTGTTAGTCTGACCACTTTGAGGGTCCAGAATATAGCAGCAAGCTGCTTCGGGTGTCATCCCAGCTCTGGCTATAAATCATGACATCGTCATGGAATGTGGTGGCATAACTACTATGGGAATGGAGGAGTTGCTCCATTAGCTGTTGAAATGTTGCTGGAGCATGAGGTAAGTCAAACAGCATGGTCTGGAACTGATACAAGCCAAAGGGGTCAGCAAAGGCCATTTTTCTTGAGCCTCTGGCATGGGTGGAATTTGCCAATATCCTTTAGTAAGATCCAAGGTGGTAATATATTTGGCTTCACACAAGTGATCTGTTCGCTCACCAATGCACAGCATGAATTATGTGTTAAATATTGACATAGCATTGACTTTTCTAAATTGGATGCAAAATCAGGTAGTTCCATCTGTCTTACAGACCAACACGACTGGCCTTCTCCAATCACTACTGGATTCCTCATTTACCCCAAGATCCAGCATAGATTGTAAGTACTGCTTCATGATCTCTCATCTTTTGGGGAAGCAGCTGCGCACTTTCCCTGACACAGTGTCCAGGCTCAGTTTGGGTGTGGTGGGTGAGGTGCATTCACCTGGGCTGGGTAGAAAATACAGACACCTGACAGAATTGTTGCATATGGTGACATGAACACCATTGCCTCAATAAAATTTAACAGAAAATTGTTAGTTAGCAGAAGGGTCCTGTTATAGGTGTTACTACTGTTTTACAAGGCACTGGTGAGACCTCATCTGGAATACTGTGTGCAGTTCTTGTCTCCCATGTTTAAAAAGGATGAATTCAAACTGGAACAGGTACAGAGAACGGCAACTAGGATGATCCGAGGAATGGAAAACCTGTCTTGGCTTGTTTAGCCTAACCAAAAGAAGGCTGAGGGGAAATATGATTGCTCTCTATAAATATATCAGAGGGATAAATACAAGGGAGGGAGAGGGAATATTTAAGCTCAGTACCAATGTGGACATGAGAACAAATGGATATAAACTGGCCATCAGGAATTTTAGACTTGAAATGAGACTAAGGTTTCTAGCCATCAGAGGAGTAAAGTTCAGGAGCAGACTTCCAAGGGGAGTAGTGGGGGCAAAAAACATATCTGGTTTCAAGACTAAGCTTGATAAGTTTATGGAGGGGATGGTATAACGGGATAGCCTAATTTTGGCAATTAATTCGTCTTTGACTACTAGCAGTAAATATGATCCAATGGCTTGTGATGGGATGTTAGACGAGGTGAGATCTGAGTTACTACAGAGAATTCTTTCCTGGGTGTCTGGCTGGTGAGTCTTGCCCATATGCTCAGAGTTTAGCTGATTGCCATATTTGGGGTCGGGAAGGAATTTTTCTCCAGGGCAGTTTGGCAGAAGCCCTGGCAGGGGGTTGCCTTTCTCTGCAGCATGGGGCACAGGTCACTTGCTGGAAGTTCCTCTGCACCTTGAAGTCTTTAAAACCATGATTTGAGGACTTCCATGGCTCAGACACAGGCTTGATACAGGAATGGGTGGGTGAGATTCTGTGGCCTGCATTGTGCAGGAGGTCAGACTAGATGATCATAATGGTCCCTTCTGACCTTAAAGTCTATGATTCTATAGTGGTACAGCTATCAAGAGAAAAAAAGAGTGCTAATTTAGTATAGATATGTTGAGGAATAGCATAAAAAAGAGAAAGGCAAGCATTTCAGTGTAAAAGAAAAGAACAGTAAGACAAACATAGCTAAGAAGGTTAATAATACAAATGAAACAGAAATAGAACTATGGAATATATAAAAACAAGTAAGAATAAGTAAAAACAAGAAAAATAGAGGGCAAAAATAAAGCACAGTAGAATCATGCTAATGAAGAGCGCTGAAGGAAATAAAAAAATTTCTACAAATACCGTATTCCATAAAAAAGATAAAATTAGAGGAATGAATAGGGTCTATTAAATAAATTTCAGGGTGGAATAATAGATGAAGAAGTACAAAGGAAGCTGAAGTAGTAAATAATAATTCTTTTCAGTTTATAATAAACATTAAAGTGTGAATTATTGAGCTATCAAACTTAAATGAGTATTGAAGTGATCCAGAGTAAATTAGCAATAAAGAGATGGCACAGGAATATCTATTAAAATTAAAGATACAAATCAGCAGGACAGAGCAAGATATACCCAAGAGTGGACTAAATAGAACTATTAGAAATCACTTTTGATAAATGTTGGAAGACAGATTAGGCACCTGACGGGAGAAAAGCCAACATGGTTCCAATCTTCCAAAAGGGAGATGGGGGAAAAGTATTGACCAATTAATTTAACTCTGTTCTATGTAAGATATTAGAACTAATAATAAGAAAATCTAAATGTAAACATTTGACTTCCAACAGAGAGGAGATGCTGGCAAGGAAGCATATGGACTAATCAAACAGATTTTATCAAACAAAATTCAACTGATGCCTTTAAAAATGTTTTGTTCTATGTAACATTGAGCAGCAATAATGAAGTAGATATAACTTAACTTGAGTAGATTTTTGATACAATAACACAAACTTATTAAGAAGTTGGAAACAGGCTGTATGGTTTGAACACATATTTGGGGAAATAAATTGGCCAAGAACCAAGTAATTATTATTGGGGGTAAACTCCAAATACAGGAAGGTATCAAGTGGGGTTTTGCAGAACAATGTAAATTTCACATTAAATAAAATCATATGAGGATATTAAAGTAGAAGGACTATGTGTAATTTGTAATGAATTAGGTGCTGGGGCTGAAGCAATTTTTTTTTTTACTTTCATAATGGACGCAGCAAGCCCCGAGGTGGCGGGACTATGAACTACGAAGCCTAGAGATGCTGGGCAAGCCCTGGGCACAAATTAAGCTAAGCGCTGTAGAAGGGAAAGTACACACTCCAAAGGGGACTGATCAAAATTACAGAACAATCTAGCAATCTTACAGAGATGGACAAATTATATATATGTGTCTTGGGAGACAGGCCAGTCCTCGCCCACAGACAACCCACCAACCTGAAGCATATTCTCACCACCAACTACACACTGCACCACAGCAACTCTAACTCAGGAACCAATCCATGCAACCAGGACCGGCGCTAGGGTTTCTGGCACCCTAGGTGCCGGGACATTTCACCGCCCCGCGCGTGGGTCTCGCTGCTCCGGCATGCCTGCGGCAGGTCCACCGGAGCCACGGCTCCCCTGACCGGGGGGGACGCCTGGGCTGCCGGCGTCGTGCGGCGCTCCTGACCCGGGGGGCCAGGGGCGCCATGGGCTGCCGGCTGTGGCGGCGGTCACTGACCCTGGGGGCGGGCGCCTTGGGTCTGCCGATCGCGGCGTTCGGCTCGCTGACCCTGGGGGCGGGGGGGGTCCTGGGGCTACCAGGGCTGCCGCAGGGTGGCGGCTCCCTGACCCTGGGGAGGGAGGCTCCCTGACACCTGGGGGGGGCCACCGGGATGCCGGGGAACCTGCGGCAGCGGCTCCCTGACCCCGGGGGACCCGGGGCGGGGCCCCTACACCGGGGGGGGGGGGCCCTGGGCTGCTGGGCTCAGCGGCGGGGTGGCTCCCTGATATCCGGGCCGGGGGGGGGGCCCGCCACTGCCGCGCTGCGGCGCTAGCGCAGCGAGAGGCTACACTGACCATGGGAGGAGGGGCCTCCCTGCACCCAGGGGGGGGCGCCCAGGCTGCCAGGCTGCGGCGGCTAAGCGGCTTGCGATCCCAGGGGACGGGGCGCGAGGAGCGCACTGGGCTGCCGAGGAGCTGCAGCAGTGGCATCAAGCCTGACCCCCGGGCGGGGCGCCTTGGGCTGCGGCTGCGGTTTGCACTCGACCTCAGGAGGCGTCTGACCCGTGGCGCCCTGACCCGGACACCTTGGCTGTCCGGCAGCTTGCAGCCCCTCCGTAGCAGCGGCTTGCAACCATTATAAAACAAATTATGGGGCCGACTTGTTTGAGTGCCCCCAAATCTTGGGCCTAGTCAACCGCCTAGTTCGTCTAAATGGTTTGCATGGCCCTAGAGGCGAACACAACCTCACAGATGCCAACTCTTGACCCACATATCACATAACACAAAGCAAAACGCCCATCAACAGGACCTAACCAGATCAGCCACACCATCACCAGTTCATTCACCAATGTAATATACACCATCATGTGCCAGCAATGCCCCTCTGCTAGATACATCGGCCAAACTGGACAGTCCCTACGTAAAAGGATAAATGGACACAAGTCAGATATTGGGAATGGCAATATACAAAAACCTGTAGGAGAACACTTCAACCTCCCTGAACACACAATAGCAGATCTTAAGGTAGCCATCCTGCAGCAAAAAACTTCAGGACCAGACTTCAAAGATAAACTGTAGAGCTTCAGTTCATCTACAAATTTGACACCATCAGCTCAGGATTAAACAAAGACTGTGAATGGCTAGCCAACTACAAAAGCAGTTTCTCCTCCTTTGGTGTTCACACCTCAACTGCTAGAGGAGGGCCTCATCCTCCCTGATTGAACTAACCTTGTTACCTGTAGCCTGATTCTTGCTTGCATATTTATACCTGCCTCTGGAAATTTCCACTACATGTATCCGATGAAGTGGGTATTTACCCACGAAAGCTCATGCTCCAATACGTTTGTTAGTCTATAAGGTGCCACAGAACTCTTTGCCGCTTTTACAGATCCAGACTAACACAGCTACCCCTCTGATATTTTACACTGTCAGTTTCCTTTATTTTTATTTGGAAAGGGATCTTCAGATAGAATATTGAAGTGATACTGTCAAGGTTAATAGGATCCAAACTTGATCTACTTTATATCTGATTACGAATTAAACTCCTGCACCAAAACAAAGAGTTCAGCGTTATTTTTTTGTTAATAAATTCAACCCAATAATATCAATGCGAACAAGCAGAGTTCCAAACTACCCTCTATACAGCACACATATGCTGAGTTAACATCCAAATGCCCAGCCCCCTTTCTTGGGCTCTACTTTATCCCCAGTTGAAGAATAACACAACATACATTGTAGCCTGAGTTTCCTCCTGAGCTGTTTTTTCTAAAGAGTTTCCCTCACTGCCCAGTCTCTCATTCCCCATAGAATAACAGGCAAACCCATTTACACCACAGATTGGATCTAATGAGATCCATCTGGACTGGCTGCTAGCATATGTCAATAGAATAGCCCTGCTTTGCTCTTCAACACTGACATTCTATCAATGCCAGAAGACCAGTGCTAGTGAAAGAACTGAACATATTGAATTGGTCCTGTACATGATGTGCAGGAAATACAATTTTGGTTATTAAAAAAATAATCCAACCAGATTTCATTGTTATGCTTCCAAGGAATTATATTGAGCAGTCTGCATGACTTTAAAAGATACTTGGTTCAGTGTCCCTTAAGGCAATAATGGGAGATGTTTTTAATGTGCTTTTCTGAAAACCAGGGAACATTTTGCACTGTGCCTTCAAAGGGTTTTAATCTAACTTTGGGCACTTTCAATTCTGGTAGCCCTCAATAGCCGTGAGTGCTGGTGCTGCTCAGAATCCCCATAGTACCACATACTTTACCCTTCCACCCCCAGCATGTCCCCGCCAGCCTCTGATGTCACCCCTGGAACACCTCTATGCCAGGTTTTGTGAGGGGGCCTGTGTACAACAACTTATTCTCCCCTAAACTGATATGGGGTTTTTATGGCAACATATAGGGGATGTGGTGGGGTGAAAATCTCACCCCATGTGATCACCAAGCTCTTACAAAAATTAGTAATTATTACTCATAAGTAGTACCATAACCCATTCCACATATACCTTTATGCACACGAGATATCTTTACTCAAACAACGTCCCAGTGAAATCAGTAGGATTCCTCATGTAACTTTTATACATCTATTGGGTTTTTAGGGGTCTAGTGCAGGGGATCTGCTCAAGACAGTTTGCATAATGAAAGCCCTTAATATTGGGCTGAAGTGGTATGACGGACAGTGCACAGGCTGTCTGCACTGGGGTGAACTTCACTCACTGGCAGAATTAAATCAGTGAGAATTGGGCATGCAGAACTCCTGAAGGATCAGGAGTTTATTAAAATGCTATTGTTACATGGACTTAAAAGAGATCTGCCCAAAGGAAAAAAAATCAATAGTTCTGACTTTTGTTTTTAAAATTCTTTATAGTTCGTAATGCTGATCTTTTTCCTGTCAATTTTCTTTTTTTCATTTGGGAAATATCAAGGATTTTTTGCAGTTTGAGTGGAACAGAAATGTGCTTTTGTTTAAATTTGAGGTAGGTCAAGTTTAAGGCTAAAAATCTTCACTCCTTTTTTATGTTTAAATCAAATATAAAATTAACTATGAAATGATACTGAATACTAAAGTCTGTCCATCACATATGGCTGGAAGCACCAAAAGCCACAAACCTGTATATTACAAAGTCCAACAGCAAATTGCAATTTTTAATAAATAAAATACAATTATTAATAAAGAAAACAACATTCTGTTGCACTTCACGTCTAAGGAACTCAAGTGTTTATGGCCACTATGATTTACTGCTACATTTTCCTCAAGATGCTTTACTCCTTTAATATTAGTATTGCCACATCCCTTCAGCGCCTTATATCTGATATAGGGGAGGCAAGAAGGCTGGAAAATTAATGAATCAAGTGATTAAACTACAGACCAACCAAAACAAGAAAATGAAAATCTCCTTGAAGTGGCGACATTTGTTTAGAATGTATGTCCAATATTACTAACACAATCCCAATATAATATACTGAAAGAGAAAATCATTAAAAGTCATAGATTCTGGGACAGATTTTCTTGTGCTCCAAAACATTTGCTCAGCTCAGCATGGGAGTGGCAGAGGACCTGTCAGGGGACCAGTTTTGGCTTCAACAACATGTAGAGATTCTGACAGGCATCTCTAAATGCTAAATGGAACACACCCCAAAGGAGAATAGGCATAGAGGCTTCCCCAGGGCCCTCCCAGACTCTGTCATCCTTTGGGCAAAAAGTGAGAGATGGAAGGGTGGTAGACTCTGTGACCAGAATCAGAATTTTTGCACCAGCAGGAAGTACCCCAAGGACTGGGGAAATCTCTTTTAGGCTTTAGAGGCCAGTTTCCAGCCCCTTTCTACTTCCTAAGTGGCACGAAGGGATAGGATCTGATTAGAGAATCCAGCTGAATGTTTGGTCTTCTAATTACTCCCCAGATATGAAGCTTCAGGTTATCTCCACCTTCTCTGCACACACATAATTACAGGCCTGGCTGGCAGAAAATCAATTGCTTGTAATTTTGTCAAACTTTAGCTGACCAAGCTGAAAATGGCCATGTTTGCTCTGTTTCTTGAAACTTTCAATGAAAATGATTCAGTCTCAAAAATCTGAGAAAGAAGTTATAGGAATTTTTTTTGCTAATATTAAAAAAAATCTAAGTGTTTTTTGTTTGTTTTTAAAAAGTTCTAATGCCTTCATGCTTTTGAGCAAGAACTTGATGTTCTGAAAGGCGGTAGCATAAGATATGTGATCCCAGGACTGTCAAGGTGAAAACCTATCTAGATTTGACTGGGTTGTAAGCCTCCAGATATCACCATTTGCATAGTATCAGTAGAGCTTGTTGCTAAAATCTCCAAAATTTTAAGCAGCCCTTAGCATGTTCCAGCTTCCTACATACTAACTGCACTGAGCATGTAGCCCCCACAGATCCTCTTAATTGGCAGGCACACCACTAGAGCCCTAGAGGAAGGGGGAATAGTGAATGCTGCTTCATTAATAGCCACTTTGGCCTATGGAAAAGTGAACTGGATTAGGAGCCAAGATGAGACCATGAATTATAAATTTACCTCTCTTGATAATTAGTATTAATAATCCTGTGAACTTCACAGCCCTTATTATTGAGCACCATCTCCCATCTTGACCTTTGGAGGCAGTCCACAATCATTCACTCATTTTAGAAATTAGACAACTGAGAGATTACAAAAGGTTACTTCTGGAGAGCTGGGTCTCTAATATGGCAGACCAAAGACTTAACCATCTAGTCATACTGCCTTAGAATGAATAGGTCAAATGTATGTGCTTGGCCGTACTGACTGTACTCCCCTCCAGAGTGAGCAATAAAACCCAGGATTCCTAACATTTCTTTGCTATCTAGCAAAACTATATAAGAAGATTCCGGGATTGTTACTCTCTGTGTGACTCTGAAGCCTATTTTATGTCTGTTGAACCAGCACACATCATAGTCCTCAACACACAAAAGCCCTCAATGCAGCACTCAACCCTCTAAATCTCACTCACCCCTCCTAATCTACACAGAATCCTCCAGCACAATCCCCTCTAGATACAAATCAACACAATCAATCACACAACAGAAGCAGCAAACCCAACAACCCCAGGACATGTACCACCTGACTGCAGCCTCTGCCATCATTTACCACCCACACAAATCTTCCTGCACAATACAAGTACTGACACAAATCAACACAAACACCCACACAACAAACCCAAACACACAATCCCTTACCACAATGCATAGCTCTCATTTTCCACACACATATCAACAAAAATTTATCAGGACAACACATAGACTCACTCACCCTCTTTTCATACTTCCCATAAAACAATATATTTGAATACCAAAACCATTCTGACTTTATGAATTACACATATGAGATAGCACAGGCTTTCAGCTACTTGTACTTAGGTGCAACAGGCTGTCTTTCTCCCCCTTCAGTGGATAGTTTGCATATATTATAGCAGCCTACTAATGCTACCAGTTACCCCTTTATCTCATGCGATAAAGGCCTGTACTGTAGCTCTAAAGGAGCTGGGTTCTATCCTTACGGATGCCACATAAAAGGTGCTAACGTAATTCCACATAAAAGAATTTCTCATGGCTTTTTCGTGTGTTTGATTTATTTAAACCTAGGAAATTAAACACAAAATAGTAGCTTAAAAGAACATTATTAAGATTGCAAAGTCAAGCATTCAGAAATTTAGAAATTCTAGAATAAAGGCAGACTATTCATCCTTAATTTGCCCTTCATGCATATACATTATGATACAGTTTTTAATTACATGATCACATATTATTTGTTCTCCAAGATCCCTGTCTTGTTCAGCACATTGGATGAGACAGAGGTTTGCAACAAGAGAAAGTATATAATCTTGCATTTAACTCACTGAACTGAGTTTTTTCTCTGGCTCTGACACAAACTTCCTATGATGTTGGGCAAGATTATCACAATACATACACACAAAGGGCAGGAGAAAGTTGTACAGGCAACTTTTATGTCATTTACTAACTTCAGAGTGCTTGGAATTGCAATATTAACATTCTTTTATCTTTTTGTGTGTAAGTCATAATATAAAATGTTTCACGCACACACTCATTCTGAATTTTCAAAACCTTTAGACACACATCCAGGTACAGCCTTTGTGGCTGACATCTCTTGGCAGTGGGAAATCCCACAGTCCAATTGTGTTGGCCCTGAAACTAGCATATTCCCAGAGTTCTGTCGAAGCTCTGGACCCTCTCTGATTTACTGTTTTCTTCTTCACGGATTACGTGGCAGCATAGGCAAATAACAGATTCTGCAAAGGAATTTCTAGCTCTCACACTCAATTCTTAGGCAGCATTAGATATATACTGTGCTAAGAAACAAAAAGAACAGAACCTATGCTCTAAATCCCTGCCTCAGTTTCCCCTCCAAGAGCCCTTTGGGATTTGGACAGTGTATTTTCAGGGTCTTAAGACCCACCTCTCTTCCTTCTTCTCTTACCTGCTTCTGTTCATTTTTCTCTAAAATAGTTGTTAAGAGTCCATCTTTTACAAAGTTGCTGTCCCCTTTCTCGGGTGACCAATCTGAGCTGCTTGCAGTCCCTCTAGATGATCCACTGCTTGGTACAAGGCCACCTGGGAGAAAGGGTTTCTCTGGATGGTACTTAACTCATTGTCTATGGATGCTTCTATTTGAATAGGAGACTCTCAAGGTTAATGACCCTTAGTTGCTCTGCACTGTTCACTCTCTGTCAATACTTCAAGATATCCCAGTCCAAGATGGAGGTAAAAGGAAGGTACAGAACAATTGTACAATCAAAATGACACTCTCAAAACAAAGTGGAGATTATAGTCTCATATAGACACAGACGTATACTAAATCATCCTATATGCTAATGTCCCCTCATAGAGAAAGAGTACAGCAGAAGCATAGGGGAGGGTGATCAAGCCAGTTGCTTATAGAAATATCCTACCAGAGTGGAGCAGGGACATCAAGAGCAGTGGAGAGAGACAGTTTGCCACAGAGTGGGTGTTTCCTTTTTTCTACTGATCTCAGTCATCCATGGTATCAGAAGGCCATACTCCTTGTATCCTCTATGGCAGTGTTTCTCAAACTGGGGTCACTGCTTGTGCAGGGAAAGCCCCTGGCAGGCTTGACTGGTTTGTTTACCTGCCCCATCCACAAGTCCAGCCGATTGCTGCAGTTCGCTGCTGCAGGCCAACGGGAGCTGCTGGAAGCAGCAGTCAGTAAGTCCCTCAGCCCATGCCGCTTCCAGCAGTTCCCATTGGCCTGGAGCAGCAAACTGCGGCGAGTGGGAACCGCAATCGGCTGGACCTGCAGACGGGGCAGGTAAACAAACTGGCCCAGCCCACCAGGGGCTTTCCCTACACAAGCGGCAATCCCAGTTTGAGAAACACTGCTTTAGAGACAGACCTTCTCATGTTTTTATTTATGACAAGGTTTTAATATACTTGTGATTTAATATATCTTCTCCTTATGGGATTCATTAGCAATTTAACTCAACACATGGCCGTACACACTGAGCAGATCAGAAGATAGAAATTAGAAATATTGTTTGCCTAAGAAAATAATCTAGACGAATGAACAAAGATGAACGAAAACTCATACCACATCAAAGAATGAAAACACTATCAGACACAGGCCCTTAAATTTTACATAAATGTCTAAAATTGCTGGAAAAGCTGAACAGCAGATATGAAGAAATGTTTCTATCCTGATCAGTTAATTCTACACTCCTGCTAAAATGACTATTTTTCTTAGGTTGGGTATTTCACTTGCTTTTTTCTCTCCAGTAAATTACAGATATTACTTTCTACTAGTTACTAACCAAAGTTTAGAAGTTTCAAGTACTGTTTAAATGCTTGCAAAATTATTTTTAAAATTGTTTAAAACATGACTTTTATAAACAATTTGAATCTCGGTTTTCTGTAACTGCCTATTTGGGATGATTTCTGTGTTCTATAACTGCCAGTGTGTGTGCATGATTTCTGTGTTCTGCTAATTAATTAATTGATGCTACTGAGCATCATGATTTCAAAAAAAATTCTATTCAAGGACAAATTTTCAAGGAGCCTCAGGAAATGGGTGTACAAAATGTAAGACTACTTGAAATTTGGCCTTTTATTAAGAAGGCTTAGAGAAGTTTTCTATATTATATAAGGAATAAAATATATAAGCTGACCCCAAATCACAGGTGGGTTGCAAAGTATGAGACTGAAAAACAAGTGCTTGCAATTAGCTCAGAATTAATCCCACTTATACAGGGACAAATTAAAGCGAAGCAGAGCACAGATCCAGAAAAATATCACCAGTCACAGACTCTCCCAGTACCAATCAATGTTTCTTTCTTCTGCTGCTGAGATCATGGTCTTATTCATCAAAGAATCAACCCACGCAGTCTATCCCAGTTAAATGGCCAGTCAAAGCAAACAACTGCGCTGTCCCAATGCCTCCTGATCTGATTCTGACTCAGACTCCAGATCCCCAAGGATTTTGTCTTAGTGGATGCCAGCATTTATAAAGGATCCCTAAAAAGTTTGCTATCACCCCACCACTCATCCCCCCCATCCTCCCCCCAACACACACGTACCCTCATCCCACTCTCTGGCAAACACACACATATTTAACTTTAAAGATGACCATATGGATAAATATTTACAAGTTTGGGGTCATAAAGAATAGCTCCCCCCCCACAACAAACTGTAGCCAAATATGGAGTTAGAATTACTATAAATTGTCTAGATCTTTTTTTACATTACATTGTTGGGAGCTTTCCTGTACGTGTCATCCAAAACACGTCCCTTCCATCCAACAACCCCTAACATGATGCTGGGCAGCTACACCAGCCAGTCTCAGGGGAAAAAGGGGGACTTACATAAATGCTGGCACCACTTCCTACTGCACCTTAGGTTTTCCTTGGAAGTCCCCCTGTTGTGGTGTGGCAGGAGCAGAGCGTCCTTGTGGAACTTCTGGGCAGCCTGTTGTCAACACAGGTCTTCCGGGGTGGGAAGAATTCTCTATTTCTAATGTCCACTGAGGTGGACTCCGCCCCAACAGCTAATTCTCCCTTTAACATTATCTCCTTGTGGGTGTGGCTGAGGGGCTCTGCTGCAAAAATGTTCTACAACAGCTTTTCTCAAACTGGGGCCCACAGTACTCCAGGGATCCGCTGATCAACTCAACTCCTCCCCCTCCTTCCCAGTGCTTCTTGCACACCAGGGTAAAGCTGTTCCGCGGCGTGCAGGAGGCGCTGGGAGGGAGGAGGAGGAGCGGGAATGTGGTGCGCTTGGGAGAGGAAGCGGAATCATGTCCGGGGCCACCGGTCTCACTGATCAACTCCTCCCCCTCCCTCCCAATGCCTCCCGCATGCCAGGGCACAGCTGTTCAGCGCCATGATGGAGGTGCTGGGAGGAAGGGGGAGGAGCAGTGATGGAGCATGCTCAGGGGAGGGGACAAGGAAGAGGAGGGGCAGAGGCAGAGCAGGACAGGAATAGGGTCAGACAAGGGTGGGGCTTTGGGGGAGGGGTGGAGTTGGGGCGGGGCCTGCAGCTGAGTGGGGGGTTGGAGGTCTCTGAAAATTTTTAAATCCAAAAGGGGGTCCTCAGGTTGCTAAAGTTTGAGAAAGGCTGTTGTACAGCAAAAAGCAAATGTAACTCAATACTAGCCCATCCCCCTGTCTTCTGGGGGCCTCTCTACACAACTCTGCAAGCAAAGTTCCTTTCCTTTCAAAGTTCCTTCCTTTCCTAAACAGTTTGCAAGCAAAGTTCCTTTCAGGCAGAGAGGTAGAGAGCTCCTTCCTAGCCAGGACAGCCAGGTTCTCTCTTTTTATTTTCCTTCAAGGCTTGGCATTGGCTGCAGGTATAGTGAGGCAGGGCTAGCAGAGAGCAACGGCTCTCATAAACCCCTTCTCTGCTGCTATAGGGCCTCTCTGCCTCATCACTCTCCCATACAAGAATTGACTATGACTCATCCTGTTTAGCTTAAGAAATCACAGCCCTAGCTAGTACTCATGTACAGTCACACAAGATTATTGGACACTTATGGCTTGTCGACACAAACAACTAGTTTGTGGGGAGTTGGGGTGTGAATCTACTCTTCACTTGTCTGCCATGATCTAATGGTCATTGTGCACTCTGCTTCCACACACTAACAGTTCGTTAGAACGCTTTGATCTAGCCCTTTTGTAACAGGACTAGCTCAAAGTGTGTTCATGCATAAGAACGTAAGGGCATGATAGTGCCCTTCTGCTCTATCTTACCAGTTAACACTTAAGTATTAAAAAAGATTGTTTCTATATAGCTGTGGCCTATGCACAACTAAAGGAAGAGACGAATTGGCAACAGGAAATATCATGTGGAATGAATGAAAGAGACAGAAAAGAATGAAAGAAAACGGCATAACTTCACATAGTAAACAACGGTACAGTAAGGAGGTTGTCTTTCTTTTAAGCAATCACAATGATTTTGTTTTAGGGGATGTCAAGGTTTTTTCCCCCCACTTTGAACTTTAGCGTCCAAAAAGTGGGGACCTGCATGGACCCTTCTAAGCTTAATTCCTAGCTTAGATCTGATAGCGCTGCCACCAGCCAAAATATAGTGTTTGGCACCCTTTCTGTTCCCCCAAAACCTTCCCTGGGGAACCCAAGACCCAAACCTCCTTGTGGGTCTTAAAACAAAGACAATAAAAACCATCCCCCTCCTTTCCCCTCCAAACTTTCCCCTCGCCTGGGTTAGCCTGAGAGGCATCACTATTTCAAACTCCTTGATCTAAACAGAGAGGAATTTAATCCCCCCCCCTACACTTTCCCCCACCAATCCTGGTGAGTTCAGAGCCCAATCCCCTGTGGTCTGTAAATACAAGGAGAAAAATCAATCAGGTTCTTAAATAAAGAAAGCTATTAATGTAAAGAAAGGAAAAAGTAAAAACTGTATCTCTGTAATAATCAGGATGGTAAACATGCTTACAGGGTATTTCCATGATTCATATAAACTAGAGCGCTCAACCCCGCCTCCCCATTGTCTGAGATCAAAGTACAGCAAAACAGAGGTAAAATCCTTCCAGCAAAAAGACACATTTACAAGTTAAGAAAACAAACATAAGACTAATCTGCCTTTTCTAGCTAGTACTTACTATTTTGAAACATGAGAGACTGATTAATAAAGATTGGAGAAAACCTGGGTGTACGTCTGGTCCCTCTTAGCCCCAAGAGCGAACAACCCCCAAAACAAAAAGCACAAACAAAGACTTCCCTCCACCGAGATCTGAAAGTATCTTGTCCCCCAATTGGTCCTCTTGTCAGGTGTCAGCCAGGTTTACTGAGCTTTTTAACCCTTTACAGGTAAAAGAGACATTAACCCATAACTATCTGTTTATGACAGGGTACCTACCCACAAGATATTTATTTAGCAAAATTAATATACTAAAGTTTATAGTTATCCATCTCCCTCATGACCTGTGAGACTATTTATGTCTGAAACATTGCTCTCATTTTCCAAAAAGACAACTTTAAAGTGTTTTCTTGCTGCTATATCAAAGTTTTTGGGATCCTGACTTCTCAAAACTGGCTTTTACCACCATGTAGCATGAAGGATCAGCAGTGTTCCCTACTGAGTAGCCATTTTTATCAGAATGGTAGCCTGATTCTGTTTCTTTACCCAGTAACTTTTTTTTTTAAATGAGGCTAGGTGGTTAGCTGTGTTATCAATCCTCTCAACTTTATCCAGGCTTGGGACCAACAGTCATATCGAAGTGCAGAAGCAGCAGCAAATGAGAGTACTGGAAGAAACTAGTTTCTGCCCTGCGTGCCAATGCTGGCACAAGAAAGATATAATTATAATAATAATAAAAATTACTATATTTTATATATGCAGTGTAGTTGTTTCCGTGTTGGTTCCAGGATATTAGAGAGACAAGGTGAGTGAGGAAATATCTTCTGTTGGTGAGAGATCTTCTTTCTTGGTCCAATAAAAGATATTACCTCACCCACCTTGTCGTTCATATTTTATACAGACACGCACACACATGTACACATACACAGAACTATGTATAAAAAGAATCTAAGTAGAATAAACTAGAAACATAGTTAATTACATGTACGAAAGCAGCTAATGAGACTAATCAAAGTACACAGCGTGCTAATGAAAGTTAGCAGCTAGGAGAAAATGCACCAGGGGTTGCCAGAATGAAACAGAAAATACATTCTACCTAGAGCTAAATGTTTATGGCATTGTTGTATGTATACATTTACTGAGGCAAAGCTTCAGCAGCACTGTCTGCAATAACTGTAGTCAAAATTTTAATTGCACTCTTGCTATTTGGTACATTAGCAACCATAAAAACCCTATTATTTTTGTCGCACTGAATAATTCAGTTTTCAGAGTAAGTACAGATGATAACTGTATGCACACTTGTAATCCTCGCCATTTAAAAGTAAACATTTACCACCAATTGCCACACAATGCAATCTGAAATATCACAGTCACTTCTAAGGTTAGGAAAATGCTGAGCTATATCATACACTAGGGTGTGGTATCTAATAGTAAATGTTGATTTTTTTAAAATAAGACCAGGGTTGAAAGTACACTTAGCATTACACTTTTATACATTCTAGAAGTAAACAAACATAACTGTCTCCTTCATTATGCTTTTTTTTCTTAAACGAAGTCCTGGAAGTTCAGTTTAAATGATGAGAGTATAGACTTCCACATTTAGCATTCAAATAAAAAGACACGGTTTGGTTTATATTCACTTACAATGTTGCAAGTTAGTATCTTAAACACTGGAGTTTATTATACATGCTTTATTGTACTGCAGCTTAATGGCAGCCTGATCATAATATTCATATTGGCTTGATGATCCTTTACAGCTGCAACTTTTGCCTTGGCTTGCTGTAATCTCTCACTAGTCTTTTGAGAAACAATGGAACTCAGAACTACTTTTTCTGCTAAGTTTTCTTTTCGTAACATCAATTGCCTGGAGAAAAATAAAGGAAGAGACTTCAGTCTTATTCATACAACTTGCAGCCATGGTTTACCATTCGCAGATCAGCTAAGCAAATTTCCTGATAAAAGTCTTGTCTCTAAAAGTTAGACACTTTCATACGTATATGCTCTTGGCTTCTTCTTTATATTTTACAACTGTGTCTAGCTTCTTTGTTCTCCAATTAAGCTAGATTAATTAAATTCATTTTAATGAAAATTTCTCCTAGATTTGGAATTTGACATACCACACCAGTGATTCTCAAACTGGGGGTCGGGACCCCTCAGGGGATTGTGAGGTTATTACATGGGGAGTTGTGAGCTGTCAGCCTCCACCCCGAACTTTGCTTTGCCTCCAGCATTTATAATGGTGTTAAATATATTTAAAAGTGTTTTTAATTTATAACGGGGGTCACACTCAGAGGCTTGCTGTGTGAAAGGGGTCACCAGTACAAAAGTTTGAGGACCACTGTACTATATCCGTGCTCCTCTTCTTTCATCTCCTTTCCCATAGTAATTAATTTATATATAATTTAGACAGGCCGTAGGAATAATTTTTGCTCCTGTAGGCTGAAGTTTGCCTACAGTGCAGAGGACTATCACAAGGCCCCCTGCACCAGGGGTTCTCAAAGGATCTTCCAGGAAGTATATCAATTCACCTAGATATTTGCCTTGTTTTAGAAAAGGCTATATAAAAAGCACTAGCAAAGTTAGTGCAAACTAAGATTTCACACAGACAATGACTTGTTTATACTGCTCTATATACTATATCAGCGTTTCTCAAACTGGGTCACAACCACAAAGTGGGTTGTGAATTCATTTTTATGGGGTCGCCAAGGTCAGAGTTAGACATGCTGGGGCCCAGGGCAGAAAGCTGAAGCCCAAGCCCTGCCAACCAGGCTGAAGCCAAAGCCCAAGCAACTTAGCTTTGGAGGGCTCCCTGTGGCATGATGCCCTGGGGAACTGCTCTGCTTGTCACCCCCTAATGCTGGCTCAGAGAGTAGGAACAGACTCAACGTGCAGAAAAACTTAATTGTTGCTGTCACTTCATTGCCTCCCAGCATGGCAGGGCTCACAAGTGAAAAACAGGCTCAAGTATCATACCGAAATGGAATTTGTATTTTTATGTCTGATTTTGTAAGCAAGTACCGTAGTTTTTAAGTGAGCTGAAATGGATACAGTAGGTTGAGAACCACTGCTCTGCATGACTTAAATTCTGCACAGGAGCAAAGACACCACAGAGGGGGCTGTGCACAGGGATGACAGCCATGGAGAGGGTCTCTGTGCCAATTCCACAGGTTAGTACAGAATGCTATGACATTGGCAGGCCAGGAATGGTGCCACATGATTCACGCTTATAAACAGTCTCAGCACTGAACATCATGAGCACAAAGTGGCTGTGACTAACTATTCCAGGCCATAGGAACAGTAACCACAAAGACTGCAATAGCATCACTCACTAGCTGCAAATTATGGATTTCACCTTCTTAAACCTTACTGCACTTCAGTTGCACAGAGCCCCTTTATTTGGATTTTATGCCAGTGGAGGGATTCTACCATCAGAAATTAAAAAGACACCCAAAAAGAGTAGGTATTGTCCTGTTCATGAGGAATCCTCATGGTCAATCTATTAAAACTTGCACTTATCTAGAATGTTGCATTGTGCTCTAGTTTTTAAACTTGATTAAGCAGTATAGCTGTGGTTAAAAGTCTATATCTATATCTATATCAACTATATCTATTATCAACCAATTTATGTGGTTTATAATTTGATCATAGTGCATTTCATCAAACTGAACATCAGTAGACAACCTAGCTTTCAAAAGAGGCCAGTATATTTTTAAGGAAATATAAAAAATAAATCAATTAAACCTCTAGGTTTAGTGCATAAAGTAGGTTCCTCAGTCCACACACAATGTAGATCTCTTTTTTCACTGCTGTACAGAAAAAACATTCCCCCAAAACAAATAAAAACAAAGCAAAAACCCCAAATCTGATCTAAGAAACAACATAATTACTTATCTTAGTATTAATTTAGGGCTCAATCCTGAAATCCTTACTTAGGCAAAATTCCTCTTGAAAGCAGTGAGAGTTTTGCCTATACAAATCTTGAACGGAGAATTCATAACAAGGGACAAGCATGCTCAATTGTCCTTCAGGTCCTTTGCCAATACAGAATCCAGATGGCACAGAACTCCACAGTAGCAAGGAAACAGTCTTGGAATCCATGTGGACAACACTTCTTGAAGAACCACAGTTACTTTATAGGCCACATCCAAAAGCCTGAGGGATACTCTCATAGATGTTTCTGGATAAGCATGTAAGCTGCTGATGAAACTTACCATGGTCTTGAATCTTTCCTGTGGTAGATAAGCCCTTGCTGGTGTGGAATTTAGCACTGCCCCATGAACTGTTCTCTGCATTGGCAACAGTGTGATCCTGAGACTCAGAGTAGTGGAAAGATGTGGAATTAGGTGAACTGAATAGTTCACCTGCTGTGGTGATTTTCCTCAAATGAGTTAATTGTTAATGTACAGATATACCTGGATCCCTTGTCTCCTGTGAGCCACCACAACTGCCAATCACTTGGTGAATACCTTTGGTGCTGATGAAAGACAATGAGCAGAACTCTATACTGGTAGATGCTCTCACTTGGAATCTCAGGTATTTTCTGTGTGTCAGTTGAACTGATAAATAAAGTAAGTGTCTTGTAAAATAGTGAGCCAGGAAGCAGGCCTAGGGATTTGGAATTTAATAATTGGATTATAGAGGCCAACATTATCATCCTGCGTTTGAAATGACAGATGAACTTGTTGCAGGGTGGATTTATTTAAATCAGTGATTTAAATAACCAATTTTAATCATGGCTTAAATCAGCAAGCAGGAAACCTTGATATAAATAATCAACTTTAATCTTGTTTTGCATTTATACTTTTTAGTTATTTCCTAAAGAAAGGTTGATTCTCACTGTCTGGTAACATTTAAAACATGTTGATTTGCAACTCAAAATAGCATTTATGCTAAATTTGGTGCTTCTTTTTGTTAAAGCATACATTATATCCACCTATATTATTTATTTAAGTAATTAGATGACAATTTACATTTATTCACTTTCTTAATTTTTACATTTCTCTTATGTTAGAAAATGGTCAGTGATGCATTTGTCATTTGCTAATGATCATTAATTTTTCCTGTGATTTGTGTCAAGCTCTATTTTTATGGACATGAGAATTCAGTTAAAAGTGAACCAAAACTGAATTTTAAAATGGTATTTTTATTATTTAGGTAGCTTTATCCAACTATGCTGGATACATAAGAAAAAAAGTTTAACAAAAAGAAAAACAAGTGTTCCTGCTTTTTCAGTTCCCGATTGGTTTCTTATCTCTGAATGTACTAGCCATTGAACTGAGCTAACTAACTAACTGAACTGAATTGAAGAAAATATTCTCTCTATACCTGTAGTAGAGGTCTCTGCTGTCAAAAGGTGGTTTCGCAATTTAACAAACTTCGCTTACAGGTGCTTAGCTATTGACTTCCACTAGTTTGGAGGTCTGACCTTCTTTAAAACTGGACAACAAACATGGACTGCTTGATATTATTTTAAAATTAATTTAAATAATTGTAATAGTTTATAATAAGTTTAGTCCTTAACATAGGTTGTCATAATTTCAGTTAATTTTAAATAAATTTATTTTATTTTAAAAAACTATATATTTTCAATAAAAAATCCAATTTAAAAAAACACTGATTTTTTTCTACTTTGACTTGTTGAGATATCTTAAATCCAGGATTGGATTCCAGATCTTTCTTCTTCCAAGTTAGAAAATAAAGAAAGTAAAGCCCCATCCCTCTGAACTCTAGGGGCACATCTTCCACTACTCCAAGATTCAGAAGAGAGTCCACTGCTTGTCTTAACAACATCTTATGAGAGGGATCCTTAAAGAGGAACAAGAAACGAGTTGGGCTAGGAAGGGATGGGGACTGAATAGAATACCCCACACTGACAATCTCTAAAACAGTGTGGTTTGAGGTAATTCCATTCCAGGCCTCTCAACAATAAAACAGTGGCTGCCAGGGCTGGCTCCAGGGTTTTGCTGCCCCTGTCAAAAAAAAAAAGCCACAATCGCGATCTGCGGCAATTCAGTGGGGGGTCCTTCGCTCCGACCGGGAGTGAGGGACCCTATGCCAAATTGCCACCGAATAGCTGTACCTGCTGCCCCTCTCCGGAGTGGCCGCCCCAAGCACCTGCTTGCTAAGCTGGTGCCGGGAGCCAGCCCTGGTGGCTGCCTAAGAGGGGTGGGGATGGTAAGACTATATAATGTTCAAAGGCTATTTATGGCTTTCATGCCATAAAATTTGCTATTATGAGATGGACACAGTGTGCAGTAGAGGAGGAAAAGGTAGAGGGCCTTTTGTATTTCTCTTCTTCCTTGGCAACTCAGATCCTCATCCAGTGAGGAAGAGGAGATATTTGCTGGGATGGAGCACTTTTCCTCAGCAGGTGTTCTTCATCACTTTCCTGTTCTTCCTGTGGCACAGTGAGAGCCTGTGGCAGTGTCTCCTCTTGACCAACTCTACAAAGTTTCATAAAAGAAGGAGATGTAACACTAGTTAGGGGTAAAAGGCTGGGGCCAGAGAGGTATGTGCTCTCTCCAAGATCTCATAGGTCTGTGGCTATAGTGACAGCTATTAGATTCCCTGTCAGATCAGCAGGGATCAGACGAATGGGAACAAGATGAGCAGGTGGAGGATACCTCCCTCCATACTATACTTAGAAGAGTAGGAAGAAAATGAGTACTTCTTTTCTAATGGTGGGTTTACCCTATTCAGAATTCTAGGATGAGCTTAAGTTTCCTAAGCCTTCCACCAATGGAGCTGAAGAGTTCACTAATACCACAACATTACTGGTAGTTGATACTTAAGTGCAGGCCAGTTCAACAGCTAAGGACAATTGTGATGATTCAGATTGTACTGTCATTGCAACATCACTGAGTACCAAAAACAATATTGGTGCTGAGAAATCAGTGGTGGGAGAATCTGTATCATAGCAGTCAACACTGACATCATGGGTGCCAGGGTCATCAGCACCTTGTGCACAAATGTTGGTACCAAGAGGTCAGTCCTGAATGAAGTGCAGACTACTGCCTAGATGGTACTGTATGTGTTCAGTGACTAGGTTTTGCCAGGGTATCAGAGGGACCAAATTTGGGCCATGAACTACCTCTTTGGCTGAGTAATAAAATGACACCACCAGATCTACTTCTTATGTGTAATCAGAATCACATCTGCTAACTTCAGAGATAAAAATAAGCATTTACTGATTCACAGATTTGACAGCCAGAAGGGACTATTATTATCATCTAATCTGATCTCCTGCACCACACAATAAATTTTCATCCAATAATTTCTGTATCAAGCCCATAATTTCTGTCTGATCTAGAGCACAGACATCCAGTCTTGATTTAAAGACTTCATGTGATGGAGAATCCACTACATCCCTAAGTACGTTGTTTCAATGGCAAATTAATCTAATGTTAAAAAGCTGTATCTTATTTCTAGTCTGACTTTATCTAGCATCAGCTTCCAAACACTAGATCTAGTTATATCTTTGTCTGCTAGATTAAAGAGCTTGACCAGAAATCTTCCCCACATATAGGTACTTACAAACCATGATCAAGTTACCTCAATCTTCTCTTGGATAAAATAAATAGACTTAGCTTCTTTAGCCTCTCACTTTAAGGCAGATTTTCCAAACCTTAAATCATCCTTGGAGCTCATGATCCGTTGGGTATCCATCACGACCTTGAAGTCATTTTCTGAGTCACTGCTTTCCAGAATCCAGTCCCCCACCATGTAAGTGTGACCTATACCTCTTTGTTCTTAGGTGTACATGGTGGTTATATTAAAATGCATGTTGTTCAAGTGAGCCCATTTTACCAAGCAGTCCAGATTGTTCTGTAGAACAGATATGGTCTTTTCATTCCATTATTGCTTTTTATTCCCTTAGCGTGGCAGAGCCAATAACTAAGAGGGAGAGAGCTAGATTCTATTCCATCTTGTGCATCATCAACAGAATCATTTACTAAATTTCCAATCAGTTACACACGTTCAAATCCATTGAAGACAATGGAATTGCTCAGCTGTCACTAATGGCATAATCTGAGACAATAAGGTTACATGGGTGCAACTGGGGGCTTAATACGGATTGCAGAACTTTTGTTTGTGGTAAAGATGGAAATTGGCTCACTCACCTCTCAGACTGGAGGTTGCATTTGTATTTAAAGAAAAATATTAAATTTAGCATATTTCATATGGATGTCATTGGAAGCTAACAAACATGGACTCTCACAAGTCATTCTTCAGAGCAGAGCTATGCTTTAACGTGAATGGGTGTCCTTAGGGATTTGGGAAAAAATTACTTTAATAAAGATAATGTAATTGCCTGAAAAATGTAGTTAGGATGTGGGCAGAATAGTTATATTGCACAATAGAATTTACTTTTCCCATACACTTCCAAAATCCTAACTTTCATGGTTCAAGGCTCAACTATTTCAAATAGTATCAAGCTGAATTCTAATGAGTGCATTGACATCCTCAATTCAATTTTTTCCCCAAAATTGTCTTGGGCGATAAAACTGTTGAGGATTTATTTGCAGCACTCATTTCAATCTGACTCCGCTGAGTAAAAATCATATGGCCTTGTGCTACACACAAAGACACTGCATCGTAAGACAAAAAGGTTGCTGTTGCGTCTTATCAGAACAGGGCATATAAGCAAGTATATATTTTCTACTATGAAAAGTCTCAGAGGAAAGAATGAGAAATCTTAATCACAATGCTGAAGTCTTGAACTAATGAATACTTTGATGTGTTTTGTTTGCTTTCTATGGACTTTTGGCAGTATAATCCAGCACAGGTGATGCTGCGTAGTAAGAATAATGTACTGTCTGCTATATTTTGTGGGCAAAAACAAACCCCAATGTTTTATTTGTGGAATTTTCCCTTAAAAAAGTCACATTAGTATTGAAATGTGCTTATGGTCACTGTCCTCACTTTATGTAAATGGACAAATCCTGCCCTGTCCTCCTTAGCCATGGAAGGCGATGCACACAGGGAACTTCCACACTGCTGCAGAGCTGGGTGAGCTGAGGAAGGTGGTTCTGAATTCCACTATTTTGTGGATCTGTCGGATTTTCCCTATGGGAGGCAAACAAATCACTATACAGGCCACTTCAGGCCTGAGGTCTCCCCACCTTCCCAAGTACCCAGGACATGTAGCTAGCACTTGTACTGAGATTTGGTGCAAGGGACAGGATTGGCTGAGAGGTATTAAGGATGTACTTAAGGTTCTTCTTGATTTTGTGGTTCCACTTCTACAGGAACACTTTGTTTACAATACTGTAACTCTGATATATGATCTGTTTTTGGAACTGAGCAACAATGTGATTTATTTGTGTTTCTGCTTATTCTACAAAAAAAATCCCAAACATTCTAAAATATGGATGTATTTCAGTCTAGAAAAATGATCCAAATCCAATCCAGCATACATATTATAATACTGAGTATTGAGAAACATACCTCTGCTCCTGAAAATTTTTAACCAGCTCCTTCCATTTTTCCATATCTTCTTTGTTTTCCATAACAATGTTCTTTCTTTCCTTTATGGTTTCCTCACTTTTTCTCAATTTGTCAAGTCTAAACAAACTCTGTGTCAAAGAAGCATGCTGAATGCTGAAGTCTTGAATTAATGAATACTCTGATGCTTTTTGGTTCTTGGTTTCTAAAAATCGACCATGCCTTTGCCTTACTTTTTCAATAAATCCTGATCTTCTCAATTGATGTTGTTGTAAAGCTTCTTGAATTCTAATGTCTTCTTCTTTGCATCTTTTCTGAACACCATTCTTTTTCTCCTCAAGAAAACCCTTAATACAGTAGTCAGCTTTGCCTTTGGCAATTTGCATCTGCATAACCCCACATATCTTTTTAGTCTGGATCTCGCATCTCTTACTCTCTCTGTAGGCTTTATCAATAACATAAAATGGTCCAAGTCTTACAGATCCATACATTCTAGCAAAAATCCTCTTCTCTATACTTACTGGGTGATTCACAGCTTTAAGTTGTGGAGCAGGATGAACAAGAGAATGAAATGGGTGTACAGCATGCCAAATTTCTTCCTCTTTCTTTTGAAATATCATCAGCTTATCCTTCACTGAATGAAAAGCAGCTTTACAAACTGAAAGCCTAAATTTAGTTCCTGCCTGCTCCTCCATATTAGGTTTCTCCAGGTCCAAGACACCTACAATATAAAGAATGCAATATTTAATCTGTGATGCATATTTGATTATAAAAAATTACTATTTCTTATTATGTCAGACTCTTTATTAAATTTTAATATCTACTGATGATAAATGTCCTATTTAAGTCAATCTATCCTCTCGTGAGTTTGAATTAAATATTATATTACCTTGAAATAAGAATTTAAATTATCTTGTAATATCAGTACAGTATTATCATCTGCCAAAATTTCCTTGTTCAACACTCCTAATAATGACAAGCAAAGGCTCAGAGTTAAGTCTAATAGACTGCTTTTTATTGTGCCAAAATGGCTGTGCAAAAGTTTTAAAATATTTGATAATACTAGTAAGTGCCAACTTAAAAATCAGCTACTATTCTTGCTGGAGCCTAATCCAACCCCTCAATGAATTCAATCAGAATCTTTCAATTTACTTTAATAAGTTTTAGATCAGCACCCTGTTCTATTACTTATTAAAAGAAAATTATGATATTTTTGAAAGTTTCACAAGTTTCTATACTTGCTATCTTTTTAAAGGCAGAATTTTTTAACCTACTGACATTAAAAAATCACAGCATAAAATAATGTAACAGTTAAATAATATTATTAGAAATAATACCAATTTTTATTCCCATTTTAAAAAATATATCCCTTGCTCAACCTCTATTTCACTGTGTCTCTTAAAATAAATATTAGTCATCTTCATAGAATATCAGGGTTGGAACAGACCTTAGGAGATCATCTAGTCCAACCCTCTGCTCAAAGCAGGACCAATCCCCAGATGGATTTTTGTCCCAGATTTGTAAATAGCCTCCTCAAGGATTGAACTCACAACCCTGGGTTTAGCAAGCCAATGCTCAAACCACTGAGCTATCCTTCCCCCCAAGTATGTGATGTTCTATATTCACATCCACAACAACTTCTTCCTCCCTTTTATACTCTTAAGTATAATACATGTTCAAATATTGTCATTGGTATTATTTATATGAAAATGTTTACAGGAGAGGTGTATACAAGGCAATTAATTATTTTTACAGAGAATAAAGCACAAAATGAAGCTAAAGCTTGTCTGAGTACCATAAATGACTTTCATTTCAAGCATATTCCAAAGCCATGGATATTCTTTCTGTTGTGTGGTAAGAAAAAAAGAAAATTCAAATAAAAATAAAATAAATGATTATCTTGCCTCCTGAGGATTTTAAAGGTTTTTTCTGCTACTTTTTTGGACTTTCCACTGATGTAACTTGGATGTAGTGGGAACTATTGTTCAAGGGAAGGTTCAAAAACAAGTAAGTGTCCAAGGGAATGGCCTGGGTAGAAAGAAGTGATGAGATGACATATATTTGTGGCAAATGGTAAATGAGGGCAGATATGTGACATGGTATCAAATCTGAATATGCTTTTATTTCATAACTAATTCAATCAAATCAACTGAACTAAATTAGACAGGGTGATCCTTGTTGAACTGCAGCCTGACCCATGTGCCTTGATGACCCATGCCAATCACAGGTTTCAGCAAAAATCATGACACTCTCTTGATCTGTGGTTTATTCAGCTGGACACCCACCCTCCCCATGAAATGGTTCACCTAAGCAAGCATCCATCAGGTTCCAAAAGGTTCCATTTTGGAACAGACTATGCAAATCCTAGCAGTGACACAACAACCCACTACACTGGCTTTTGTACATGTGTGCTCCCTTTCCTCATCTGTTGCAAATGGCATGACCCTATGCTGCACATACTAATCAGTTTAAATTAGTGCCCTCTCCCCATAGTCTGTGTAGACAGGGGCTATGTCACTTAATACAGCTACTCTCTCAGAACATACTCAATCTGAAACACTACCAACTGGTTATAGTTAGAGTAACTAAATAAACAGCAAACAAGCTGTGACACAAACATGAAACACAAAATTAAACATGTATATGATGAAAACCCACTCAGTAAGGCAGAAAATTCTTCAAGGGATTCTCCAGGACTTCAGAGGTGGTCAGATCTAATTTCACGTGTTCCTGGGATGAATACAATGTAGAGCAGGGATGAGCAAACTTTTTGGCCTGAGGGCCACATCTCGGTATGGAAATCAGATGTCTTCAAATCACCAGGGCCTGATGAAATCCATCCTAGAATACTCAAGGAGCTAACTGAGGAGATATCTGAGCCATTAGCAATGATCTTTGAAAAGTCATGGAAGACAGGAGAGATTCCAGAAGACTGGAAAAGGTCAAATATATTGCCCATCTATAAAAAGGGAAATAAGGACAACCCAGGGAATTACAGACCAGTCAGCTTAACTTCTGTATCCAGAAAGATAATGGAGCAAATAATTAAGCAATCAATTTGCAAACACCTACAAGATAATAAGGTGATAAATAACAGCATGGATTTATCAAGAACAAATCATGTCAAGCCAACCTGATAGCTTTCTTTGACAAGGTAACAAGCCTCATGGATGGGGGGAAGTGGTATATGTGGTATATCTTGACGTTAGTAAGGCTTTTGATAATATCTCGCATGACCTTCTCATAAACAAACTAAGGAAATACAATCTAGATGGAGCTACTATAAGGTGGGTGAATAACTGGTTGGAAAATCATTCCCAGCAAGTAGTTATCAGTGGTTCACAGTCATGCTGAAAGAACATAATGAGTGGGGTCCCGCAGGGGTCCGGTTCTGTTCTTCTGTTCAATATCTTCATCAATGATTTAGATAATGGCATAGAGAGTACACTTATAAAGTTTGCGGACATACCAAGCTGGGAGGGGTTGCAAGTGCTTTGGAGATAGGATTAAATTCAAAATGATCTGGACAAACTGGAGAAATGGTCTGAAGTAAATAGGATGAAATTCAATAAGGACAAATGCAAAGTACTCCACTTAGGAAGGAACAATCAGTTGCACACATACAAAATGGGAAATGACTGCCTAGGAAGGAGTACTGTGGAAAGGGATCTTGGGGTCATAGTGGATCACAAGCTAAATATGAGTCAACAGTGTAACACTGTTGCAAAAAAAAATCAAACATCATTCTGGGATGTGTTTAGCAGGAGTATTGTAAGCAAAGACATGAGAAGTAATTCTTCTGCTCTACTCCGACTGATTAGGCCTCAACTGGAGTATTGTGTCCAGTTCTGCGGTGCACATTTCAGGAAAGATGTGGAGGTTTAGGTTGTACATTAGGAAAAATGTCCTAACTGTCAGAGTGATTAAACACTAAAATAAATTGCCTAGGGAGGTTGTGGAATCTCCATCATTGGAGATTTTTAAGAGCAGGTTGGACAAACACCTGTCAGGGATGGTCTAGATAATACTTAGTCCTGCCTGGAGTGCAGGGGACTGGACTAGATAACCTCTCAAGGTCCCTTCCAGTTCTATGATTCTATGTTCAGCTCATGCACTTCTCTCAGAGCTTTACAGTGCGAAGGAACATAGTAAGAAGTATGAAGTGAATTTTTTGGCCTCTGTGGCTTTCATTTAAGGTCTTAATGTTATTTTTATGCAATAATTGCATTTGCAATATAGCCATGGTCATAAAAGGATTTTTTGTTTTACCTGTTTTCTGATCAAATCCACTTCTTACATGTGTGCCAGTCACAATGCTTCATTTACTGATACAATAAGTTTCAGTACTGTAAGAACTTCAAAGCCTATATGCCGTAGTTGCATAGGAGCATGCTATATTTTGTTCTGCCTTACGCATCATCATGCAAAACAAGCCATATGCTGACTACAGAATATTTATTGTTGACAATGTATGAGGGTAAAAAGAAAATGGCTTGATTTCAAGATACTTGAAGTGCTGTCAATTTAAAAAATCTTGTTTTGAATTGAAAATTGAGCAATTTTGTTACAGAGTGACTTAAGAAGAATAAATATCAAACACCAAAATGTCATTTTACAGAATCATTTTTCTAATCATAATCATATAAGAAGCGTGCATAAACATTCTCTTTTCAAGCTGAGAACGTTTTTTTGTGGGTGAAAACTGGAGAAAAGTTTACATGAAGTTTTCTTTTGAAAAGAGTATATAACTACATGTCAGTGATAGAATACATGAGTTTTACCTAAGATTTGTAGCAAACAATGTGGATCAAGCTCATGTCTCGTATTTCAGATATTTCCCCCCCTGCCATCCTCAGTACAATAATCCTTTGACTATGTCAACTGGAATAGTTCAGTATGTCTACTAGGATGTTCTCTTACTCTTTGAGGTATGTGGAAATTCAAAAATGCTTTTCTTGAAATCATTCTATTCATTGTTAAGAGCGACTCCCAACACACATATAAGGCAGATAGAGTGCCCCCCTGTGTTTATTTAGCACATCACTTACTGAGTCAACATTTCCTTGTCTATACTCGATTTTTTAAATGTCTACAATGCTTTAAAGACTTTGTTCAGTAACAAGATGTTGTTATAGACATTATTTTGATTTCCTGGAATGATCACACCACTATGGTTGCACAAGTCTCTTATGAAAGCGCTCAGCCTACACTGCGTACAACTAATCGTAACTTAAATTAACCACTTGAATTAACAGAATAACTAATAGCAACAGTAGGTTGTACTGGAGAGCAATTAAATACAATTAAATATCATGAATTATATTAAAATAAGAAGCACCTCAAAATGCAACCAGTAAAAGTACTGACAAGGTCCTTTAAATAATTTACAAATGTGACATTAGCTGAGTAAAAAGTCCCCTGAAAACCCATGTTTGAGGAAGATAAAAATTGTTGATGTTATAGGGCACCATATTCTCCATAATTTCACCATTCAAATAAAAATTAAAGATTATGATATTAAGGGAGACAAGGTGGTTGAGGTAATATTTTTTATTGGATCAATTTATGTTGGTGAGAGAGAGACAAGCTTTCAAGCTACACAGAGCTCTTGTTAAGGGCTGGGAAAGGCACAATGGCTATGTCTACTGGCAACTGATCAACAAAATGCTTGTCTTTCAGAGGTGTTAAAAAAAAACCCTCCCAAAAGACAAATGTTTTGTTGACGACAAGCACCGGTGGGAACAGCACTTTGTTGGTAGGAGTGCTCTCCTGCCGACACAGCTAACATTGCTCTTTGGGGGTAGAAGTTTTTGTCATCAGGAGAGATGATAAACAGTGACTACACTGTGTGCCTTTTAGCGGCACAGCGGTAACGACACAGTGTTGCTAAAGGCTGCATAGTGTAGACATAGCCTAAGTGCGTCACAGCTAAATACATGATCAAACAGATAGTTTAGCATAAGTAGTTAGCACATATTTTAAGGGATCATTCAATCTGAAGTAGCCCATTAGCACCTCTGCAGACACAGGACAAAAAGGGGAGTTAGTGGGTTGCAGATTGTTGCAATAAACCATAAATCCAGTGTCTTTATCAAGACCATGATTTTTAGTGTCTAGCCAAGTTATGAATGTAAGCTCCCAAGCTTGTGTTTTGAAAGTGTTGTGCAGGTTTCTTTTCAGGATGAGGACTGATGGAGAAAACTGGATTTGTTTAACATTGTTTCACTTAAAGTTGCATTTTTCAGGAACATAACTACAATGTTAAGTGAGGAGTTACTGTAATATGGTTGCTAAAATCTTTCCAAGTAGCTTTTTCTCATTTATGGTTAGTTAGATTTTTTATTGTATAAAGTATTACAAAAGGATTACATTACTCACCCTTCCTCAATGGAATTCTTTGTTCCTCTAGTTTTTTCTTTTTTTCTTTTTTTCTCAATGTGGGTGAAATGGAGAAAGCTGGTTGTTTTTTTCTTCTCAGACATAAAATAGGAAGCTTTTTAAAATTATTCATATATAAGACCTGTTAACAAAACAATTTTTATTTTAATTAAACATGCCATTATAATCAAGAAAATGAAGACTTGTAGCAAAAATACAGCATATAGTACTTTTTCCTATAAATAGTTACATAACCTATATAATTTTTTACTGATTTACAAAAAAAACCCTTCTTTTTTTGTTGGCTGCTACCCCTTTTTTTGCAAGACTATTTGTTACTAGGCAGAGTCTCTATTTGCTTGGCGAGGTGAATACTTGTTCCAACCCCACACCTCTGTAATCCTGGAAAAAATCCCAGCTTTTAGTCTAAACAACTCTTCACTCATCATCGGTTATACCAAGATGCATTCCTTTGTAGTTTTTCAGTGACAAGGACATCTTATCTTTAGCTATGTGAACAAACAAGGAGCCCTAAAGAACAGTTTATGATATTCTCAGTTTTTTAAGTGAATACAGCGCTTGCTTGTAAAACACATTTGAAGCTCACACCCTTTATTTATCCACAGAACTAGTACATGATATGCAGTAGCAGTTCATGACACGTTGTCATGCAAATGCGTCTAATCTTGACCTACTGTTTCCATCTCCAGGGTGAGAGGCGGTTTTTGTTTCTGTCCCCAGTGCATTCTGGCTTTTTTGATGAGACTGTCATACAAGGAAGCCAATTGATACTAATGGAGGTGATGCATTTTATGATGTAGATACCAGCCAACTGGAAATTGGACTGAAACTCATTTCACGTACACTGCGAAACAGCTATCAGATAACATTTTTCTCTTTTAGAGCCATGAGTCCTTTCTTGTAGGGATTAGGCCCAGATGCACCTAGAAAATCACAAGAACAACCCTACAATCCACAAAGCCTGAGTTAAGTGCCTAGGCTCTCTATGCACTAATGGGGAGATATAGGCAATCCACAAAAACCAACACACTAGGCAGAGAGCCTCCTAAACTAGCCAGTGGGAGATGCAAATGAGAGAAATGTGTCCAAAGTCATGCCCCTCTCTCAAAGATTGGTGCCTAAATCCAAGCTGCAAGGAGGTGCCTATGTCTTTAAAACACTTTCAGTAACAGAACACCTATCAGTAGCATTGCATTTATTTCACTGGTTTTGTAAAATCAGACAAAATGCTTGCATATTTCTACATTATATCAACAGACTGAGGGCAGATAAATACTTGAGTTTCATTCTTTCTCCTGGAGTTTCATCAGTTATTAATGTGATCCAGTTAGCTTCCTAGATTACTTCTGAAATACTTGCAAATTTTCACCATCATCACTAATATTTCCTTTGAATACCACAGGATGCTATTCTCAATTTAAACCATTTGTTCAGAACTCTGGCACTATTGCTTCACTGCTTTATTAGATTGATAAGTCTGCCTTCATCATGTTCATATTCTTATAATATTCCTTCTCTTTCAAGAAACTACAATTTATATGTATGATTATTTTGGAGCAGTCTTAACAGTATCAGATTAGTATTTTACTTCACAGTTCTAATCTTCCACAGTACTAAGAAAATATAACTCCTGGACAATTTAATAAGTGCCATAACTTAAATTCATAAAAGATGTTTTTATTTGAGAATAGATTTTAACTAGTTAAAAACAAAAGTTAAACACAACTTGATAAGATACAGTACATTTTTTTTATTAAAAATCATCATAGATTTGAAGTAAGAGATTTTAAAAGTTCAATAAAAGATTCAGCAAAAAGGAAGAAAATATGGAATAGCATTACAAATTGCTCTCTGTAAAACTTGTGGGGCATCACCACTATGGCCGAATAACAAGGTATGAAAGTAAAGAAAGCATGTCCTGCTGATAGGCGTTGAATTTGAAGATGTGTGCACAGTGTCTTTACAACAACTAAATGATGCATGGTATAAAGCATCTTTTTGTTTAAGTCCAACTGATGCAGTAGTATTCAGAGACTGAAAAGCAAACCTGAACACTACAAGGTCAATGGTTGCTATATTCTTTTACACCAAGCCAAGACTAAATTTGACCTTGAGTGCTTACCCTGGCTTGGGTATGTTGGTGGTTTAGATTCTCTGGTTAAGTTGTACATGAAAGAGAGCAGAGACTTCTCAATAGCTTAATCAAGGTTGGAATCTTATTACGACATTCTGAGTTTCCTAGAGCAACTACATTGTTAGTCAGTCCCTTTCAAGAGGCTGTTGGTAAGATTTTTTAATATTAGGATAGCTAACAAATAGTAATTTTTCTTGTTAATAAGTTGTTTTTGTAATATTTTCTTTTACTGTATGTTTGCAACAGATAAGGAAATGATAGCCACATAAATTGCACAGCAGGGTGAGAATTAGTTTATCCTGCTCCCCCAAATTCCAGGCGATTGAACAGTTTCAAACACCCATTAGTTTTATAATCCTTACTGGAGAAACATTTCCTCCTTCCTCTAAAAGGAAAATTCCTCTCTCCCCACCACCAGACTATGCAAATTCACAGGGTAAGAATCAGTTCTTACTGAATAAACTGAAATACATATTTTGTAAACAATCAGTATTTCTGAAACCAGTGGTGGAGGCAGCCATGTTATTGAAAAGTAGGATCATCTGCAATAATGATGACTGTGATCTGCTGTAATAACAACTTAACAATCACAGGAACTATTTCAATATGTATAAACATTAAATATATATGTTCTAAGGGAACTGAAAAAATTATGTACAATCTTACACCAGGCTCCAACAGTACTAATGTCAAAAATGACACATTCTCAACAAAATGCCCACTTCTGGCATTATTCTATAAACTATCAATCTTAATTAACTGTGAAAAAAGACTATATTATAGTTCATTTGTGATGAAAAGTATTTTTACCTCTTAAAAATGTAAATGTTTGTGTAGCGTGGTGACTACTCCACTCCTAAAATACAGGGGTTAAAGGTATCTCTGGAGAGGGCTGTGCCTGGGGATGGCTGACTGGGGAAGCAGCTGCAGCTGGGCCATGCCCCAAGCAGGCCACAGCTGGTCTGTATAAAAAGGCTGTGAGTCAGAAGCCCAAGGAGTCTTTTTCCAGGCTCGGAGAGAGCAGGGCTTGGCTGCCTGCAGAAAGGGTACTGGGAGTGAAGCAGGACTAGGGAAAGGCCAGGGGAGCTCCAGGCTGGCAACTCCCCAGGCTGCAGGGCCTGGTCCAAGGCCCACGGAGGTACTGGGAGATAGGAGGCAGGAGGTCCAACCCCCCCTTGCCTATGATGAGTGGCTTTTACACTGCAGTCTGCCCCAGTGAGCGGGGGCTAGATGGCGACTGGCAGTAGCCCAGGACTGAGGCAAGGTGGGGGTAGGGGGTGGGGGTTCCTCTGAGTGGGGAGACCTGGAGAAACAGTGGGGGTACTGCCAGGGGGCAGCACCCCAAACACAAGGGGCACTGGGTCCTGGAAGGGACATGGGGGGACAGCGGCAGCAGGACACTGGCCTGCAGAGGGCACTCTGTGCTGGAAAGAGCTAATTCCCAGAGACAACCAGCAGGAGGCGCCGCAAGGGTGAGCCCTGCACTGCTACAGTTAGGCTAAGGAAAATAAGTGCAGTTTTCCTATCTTTCTCTCTAATTCTTAAAATCACTTTTTATTAGCATCCATCTACATTTGTTGTAAACTAGTTGTTTAATTTTGTTACACTTTTTAAAGAGAAACCAAATGCTAATTGTGTGTAGGACACTAACCTAACTATGTCCATTTGTTAAGCCACTCAAGATTCTTAGGGTAGTGCTTTTAGAAGACTTCTGTAAATCAACATTTATAGATTCATAAGCAGAACCAAGCAGTATTCTAACTGAAGTGAAAACTTCAAGGGCTAATTTCAGCTCCAGTTAAGAGGAAGCAATTTTGCTGGTGTCAGTGGAATTCCACTTGCTTAAAGAGTCTGACTCATCACAACACTTGTGGAAGAATCGTCAGCTCAGGGTGTTTGAAATTCACTGCACTTTGTCATCATAGTCACACTGTTTTACGGAGTTTTCCATTCTGACCTGAGCTGAGGATGATTCATATTCTCCCCCAAGCCCCATGAGACCTGCCATGTAACAGAAAAAATATGTAAAAATTTAAAATAGTATACATTTAGAACAGTACTTTTCATAGACTTATGAAATGACAAAATGCCTCAGACTCTAGGCCTGAGCCTCATTTACACTCAGGCCCTGGCATGGTAAAAGAGTTTTAGCATGGTTTAAAGAACTTTACTATAAATAAGAATCAGGTCCTCTAGGTACAGTGATCATATCATCCACCACTAAAATGTATCTATCTCAGGAGTGCAAACCAAGCAACCACTCTGCTGAAAGATACAACCCTCAGCAGCAGTTTCCTCTGTGGTCCAAAATTTCCCTTTCCAAAGTTCAGAACTTTATTTATGGGCATTTCTATGGAGATCTGCCATATTCATTCTAGACCAGTGCAAAAAGCACTGCTAGATTAAAGGATCAGTGAAAGTTTTAAAGTTCAATAACTCACATATGATCAAGTATCAGAGGGGTAGCCGTGTTAGTCTGGATCTGTAAAAGCAGCAGAGAATCCTGTGGCACCTTATAGACTAACAGACGTTTTGGAGCATGAGCTTTCGTGGGTGAATACCTACTTCGTCTACATGCATCTGACGAAGTGGGTATTCACCCACGAAAGCTCATGCTCCAAAATGTCTGTTAGTCTATAAGGTGCCACAGGATTCTCTGCTGCTTTCACATATGATCAGAGCTAGACACTAATGCTGTATATCATAGGCAAGTTTTTTCCGCTGTTATATATCATGTGTATCTAATGCCAGCAAGTCATATAACTTCAAGTTCCAGGATTCTATTATTCTGGCTACTTGTTTGCTTTTCCTTTCACTTCCACTCCCTTACTTCAACACCAGTTATACCAAATATTGCAAGAGCTAAAAGCTAAAATTGGAGTTGTATACATCCGAAACCTTTGAACCAATCATTCAAATGTTATAGAGCATGACCCATTAACTGAAAGGACAAATTCCCACAGATCCTGAAAGAAGGATCACACCAATAAAGCATTAACTGTATTGCATGTTCACCAGATTTTATCTGTTAAAATCTAACTGCAGATTTTAAAGTTGGGTATCTCACACTACTAGGGATGAAAATACTGTGTGAGCTTCTCTAATTACTGCTCCTAGACCAGTGACCAGAAAGGAAAGGGTTAGATCTATGGCTTTCACTGGAAAACAGATGACAAGGAAAGCACATTGTTTAAGGCTATAAAACTGATTATTAAAAGAGCTCTGTGTCAGGCCCAGGATAAAAGAAACACAAAAAGCTAGAATTAGATGAGGAAATTTACAGGCAATATCAGATTGCTGGCAATTGACAAGTACCTTTCCAGACTCTTGGGGTGCCTGCAGCTATGATTGGAACCACCTCTGGTAATGTATCGTGTTTTTTTTTTACGTTCAAATTAACAAGATAGGTGGTTTAAAATTGATCAAAATAATACTAAGAATTTTTTCCACATTAAATTCATTCAGTAATTAAAGTTGTAACATACAACCATATAAAAAGAGGCTGTATAAAAAGAGGTTATTTTGGATTTAACTCCAAAAAAGAAGATTCCTGATTCTCTTCTATGAGGAGGAAAACTAGTTACGTGCAAAAGTGGGACATGGCATCCTATCTAGTATCTGACAAAAGTAAGAAAGCACAGAGAAGGCAGGAAAACAGAATTCTATTTGTAAAAAGGAAACAAATATGCTTTTCTATTCATACAAGTGGGTTTTCTAATGCTCTTTACTTTTGTACCACAGAATAGCAGAATTGTACTTTTAAACTGTGTGAAAAGATATGAAAAAGATATTTAAATAATGGAAGTGCACTGAATGGCATGTAGCTTTTACAAAATTGCACAGCACTATCAATCAACATAATATAATATTTAGAACTACAGCATGTACACTAAACATTAGCGTTCCTGTCTTTATCATGCATTTGTATTATCATGCATTTGTATCACACCAGCATTTTATTATTTGTTCGGGACATGCAGGAAGAAAGACAAGAGGTGAGGGATGTGGTTTAATTAGGCCATAACTTTATCAACTTAGTTCATCTGGGAACTATCCTGCAATATACTGTACAATACAGGTGATGATTCCTTCCTTAATCATTTGCACCTTGTAGAGGGCTGCCATCCTCCTTCCACAGCTGTTCCCCAGCCAGCTGCTGGGACTTCAAAACCCTTTCCTCAAATATGGGTTATGAGGCTAGCTCCTCATAATACCAGACATCAGGTACCCCCAGCATACCCTACATCTACTTTCAATTCCAGTTAATCTGGGACCTGGTCCCTTTATAGAATAAATACCTGCACTGGACACAAGGAGATGCCAGTAATTAGCTTGGCTGCTTCCCTCCCCACCCTCAGCTGGTTTCCCAGATAGTTAACGTTTCTGTCACTAACTTGAGCCAAAAATATACCCACTCCCCAGTCAGAGAGGTGTACCTCATTCTCCCTAAAGAAGGAGGCTCCTGCTGGAAAGACTGGGTGTAAATGCCCTCCCCTGGGTGCGCTTGGGCCAATGTTTTACCTGCCCACCTGTTCAGTTGATGCCTTCCCTGCCTCTCTCACAATCCCTGAGAGAGGGGGAACCCTTAAAGGACCCAGTACTCGTTTCCCCCTCTAAGTCTAGACAAAGACCATCCTGTCTTTGAGGCTGTATGGTTTGCAATACAGCTTGTAAAACAGAGCCTTAAATGTCAAGAACAAAAGTTTTTCAATAGATGCTCTTTATTCTTAACAGATTTTCCTGGAATATTTAGAATGATCCTTGGCGCTATATGCAGAGTCCAGATTTTTCTGAAAATAGTTATTAAATTTATATTTAATAGTACACTCACTTGTTTCCCAGATGTAAGCTTTTTGTCCTCAGTATTCTGTTCTGGTTTAATGATGTGATACATAAAGCTTTTACTATTACATACTGGAAGTATGCTTTGACTGTAAATTTGTTTCACTCCATCTCTGATATGTCTCTGTGGAAGAACTTCATCCAAAGGAATTGTGCTGTAAAAACAGAACTTCTGTTACATTAGTTCACAACAAATAAAAAAGTAGGTATTTCTGAATAATCTGGACAGTTGATTCGTTTATTGTTGTTAAAGAACAAAGTGAACCACAATACTTATAATTTCCTCCTGTACATCATTATTACTTAAGAAAAAGAGAGGGAATTATACGCCAAAACCAATGTTAATTAAATATTTAGGTTGAAACCTTACTGGCATAAAAGACAGAAAATGCACAGTTAAGATTCTAATTTAACTCGGTTTCCTAGCTGATATATACAGTAAAATATCTTATTTTACTATATACAAAATAAGAAAAACTGGAAAGGCTCTTGAGTTAAATGCAAGTCTCGCAGTTGTATTAAGAGGGTATTCAAAGGGGAAAAAAGCAAGGAAAGGTGCATTGGGCTGATTGGCTGAGGTGAAGGAGAAGTAAGAAAAAGGCCTATACCAAAAGGCTTCACAAAAAGGCCTAACAAATTAATCCGTGTTAGATTCCATTCAGGTCAAGATTTTGGCAAAAGCTTTCTAATGCTGTAAAACTAGGTCTTTAGAGGTGGTGTTTAGCTGTATAGAATCAGAGGGGTAGTCATGTTTGTCTGGATCTGTAAAAGCATGAGCTTTCGTGGGTGAATACTCACTTTGTCGGATGCATCCGATGAAGTGGGTATTCACCCATGAAAGCTCATGCTCTAAAATGTCTGTTAGTCTATAAGGTGCCACAGCACTCTTAGCTGTATAGATATTACCTGATTTTTATTAGCTAAACTTGTAAATTAGCTAAACTTGTATTTTATTGCTAATTAAAACATACATTTAGATATACACATGGATTTCTGACTTTTTTCTGCTTTTCCTCTCTATACTGATTTTTAAATGACTCAATTCCATGCTATATATCTTTAATTACATTTAGGTTTGGCAGAATTCAGTTATTTTAATCATTTTGACTTCTAAAATTTATTTTTAAATTTTTTTTAGATTTTTAAATATCAGAGAGGTAGCCGTGTTAGTCTGGATCTATAAAGGCAGCAAAGAATCCTGTGGCACTTTATAGATTAACAGACGTTTTGGAGCATGAGCTTTCGTGGGTGAATACCCACTTCGTCGGATGCACGTAGTGGAAATTTCCAGGGGCAGGTATATATATGCAAGCAAGCTAGAGATAACGAGGTTAGTTCAATCAGGGAGGATGAGGTGTCTTTTTCCTAGTTAGTGGAATGTAATTGACACATAAATTTGATCGGTGCTTGCTGTCTAGAGTGTTGAGTTAGCTGCGTTATCCCAAATATTTATTAAAATAAAATTTAATCACCACTTGTTCTCCCATGCATAAGAATTTGATTGTCCAAGTTATTTTAGTAAGATCAGACAGTCACGGGCAATGAAACAAAATGAATGGAAGCCTGTTGACAGAGGAGGGACCAACTAAGACATGCCAACACGGCGCTTGCTAGCATCTCCAGCCCCAACGGCTGCTCTTGCATCAAGTGGCTGGACCCACACCGTTCAGCTCACATAGGAAGCAGTTAAGGCTGTCCTCGCAGCCCGGCGGCTATACACGCTGCCTCTCCAGCCTTGCCCCAGATTAGTACCAAATCCGGAGAAGTCCCTGAAAATGTCTATGGAATCTGTGACCTCCCTGACAGAATTGTATCCCTTACTTAGCATCGAAATCCTATCATCTGAGTGTACAGTGTCTATGGTGGACAACAGCTGACTTTTCCACATGACAAGTAGAAAACTATATAGGATCTAAAACAAAGATGAAAAACCCTATATTTAGGCCCAAACCCATTAAATCAAATGGGAACCTCTCACTACTCAGTGGTTGATCGCTTTGGAAAAAAGGAGCTCATGTTTACAATACACAGTGATTCTGAGTTCTTTCCATGTTACTGTCAGCTATGTGTGAAGGGCAAAAGATTCCTGAAAGGAATGTAAATATATTACTTGGAAGGCTTTGAACTATCTGTAAACAATGATTTTCACTTATACATACTATAGACAAAAATCTCCATCTAATCAAAAATGTAACAGGTAGGCAAAGTTAGGAAAATGCACTTGAGAATTAGATGAATTAATTTATGAATTGTATATTTGATGATTTGACAATTTTCTAACATTTTATAACCATTAAAATGTAACTTTGAATTTTAATGTTCTACTCCTTCAAATCCACCAACAATTTCAACAAGCTTCCACTCCACCATTCACCATCAAAAGCACGCTGATATCCAATCTTACACGGAGTTCCACTTTCCCTAGAACATCCACGGTTGCCACAATAAGTATCTCACATTAACACCACCCTATACCACCACACCTACCCCCTAATGCCCTACCTTCCGCCTATCCAGCTTCTATCCCAGCCATCACCACGATCCATGTACTACAGCCAAGCCACTGAGGTTAAAAAACCACATCTGCTCTTAAACTCCTCAGACAAGCCACACATCTAACCAAAACAATCTCCTACCCAAGCCCCATTTCTCACAAACTACCACATTACCCCCGCACGAGCGCAATAAAAAACAGCATCAACCAGCAGCCACACCTACCCAAAAAGCCTCCTACTTGCAAGACAAAACCAAGAAAAGAAAGCGCCAACAGGAACCTCCATTGGCCATCACATACAGTCCCCCAGCTAAACCCAACCCAAGCTCATCAGGATCTACAACCATCCTAGACCAATGATCCCACAACTTTCACAAGCCTTGATGTGGCAGGCCAGTCCTTGACCACTAGACAACCTGCAACCTGAAAACATATTCTTACCCTTTAACTGCACACCCCAAAACCATTAAGAACTCCCCTAGCTCAGGACACCAATCCATGAAACAAACCTCAGAATTCCACGAACTTTCTCCACACGAGTATCACAGCATGACAACCACTGCATCATGGACCTAACGCAATCAGCCACACCATCACACAGTTCAATACACCATGCACTTCATCCAGCACTAATTAAATGTAAATAGCCAGCATATCCAGCAATGCCCCTCTGGCTATGGACATTGGCCAAAACTGGACAGTGCTCTACGCAAATCGATAAAGTGGACACAAATCTAGATATAGGTAATGGCAATATACAAAAACACTTGATAGAAGCACACCAATCTTCAACCTCCGCCTGGACCACACAAATAAGCAGACCTTAATGTGGCCATCCTGCAGCAAAAAAAACTTCAGGACCAGACTTCAAAGAGAAAGCTGCTGAGCTTCAGTTCATCTGGCAAATTTACACCATCAGCCCAGGAATAAACAAAGACTTGCTGATAGCTTTGCCAACTATCAAAAGCCAGTTTCTTCTCCCTGGTTTTTCACAACGTCCACGCTAGAACAGGCCTCCTATCTAGAGCCCCTGCACCCAGACTAGAGGCACGTTCACGCCGCCACAAGAGGCTAAAGGAAATAAGTGCAAATGTTTTCCTATCCTTTCTCCTCTAATTCTTCTAACAATCACTCTTTTTTTCAATTCAGGCATCCATCTCAATTTGTCTGTAATAGTTGTTTTAATTTTGTTTCACCACATTTTTAAAGAGAAACTCGCACCCCGTCAAAGATCGCTCTATTTGTGGTGTAGGACACTACACACTATACTATGTCATCCGTGTTAAGGCCACTCAGAATCTCTTAGGGTAAGCGCTTTAAGAAGAAACTTCTTGTAAATGTTTCAACATTATCAGATTCATAAGCAGAACCAAGGACAGCCCAGCATCACACACCATAAACTCCAAGCCACCCACAACTAGCACAACCCCACTGAAGTGAAAACAATATCAGCCCCCAAACCGAATACAAATCAAACCTCATTCCTGGCCCTCTTTATCCCACAGGGGCCCGTTAAAAGACCTATATTTCCATGGCCACTGAAGTCCCAAAAGCGGCTCTAGATAGGGGGTCAGCTCCCAACAAAGATTTCTAATATAACGCGAGTGTCAACAGGGGGCGGGCGCTTTTGGCTGGTGTCAGGGAATTCCCTTGCTTAAAGAGTCTGATCATCACCATTGTGCGAACCAATTCTCCAATATAGAGCTAAGGTATGTCTTGAAAATTCACTGCACCTTTGTCCATCCAATAGTCCACCACCGTGTTTTAGGAAGTTTTCCCATTCTGACCTGTCAGAGCTGAGGATGATTCAATTCTCCCCCAATACCCCATGAGACCTGCCATCGTAACAGAAAAAATATGTAAATATGTAACTTTAAATATACAGACCTAGAACATCACTTTTCATTAACTTATGAAATGAAAAAGCCTCAGACTCTAGGCTGAGCCTCATTTACACTCAAGGCCCTGGCAATGGAAAAAGAGTTTAGCATGTCTTAAAAACTTTACTATAAATAAGAATCAGGTCCTCTTAGGTACAGTGATACTAAATCAATCATCCACCACAAAAGTATCTATCAAGAGTGCAAACCAAGCACAACCATCCTGCTGCTGAAAAGATACAAACGCTCTGCAGCAGTTCTCTGGTGGTCCAAAAATTTCTCACGTTTCCAAAGTTCGGAACTTTATTATGGGCATTTCTATGGAGATCTGCCAATTCATTCTAGACCAGTGCAAAAAGCACGCTAGAAAAGGATCAGTGAAGTTTTAAAGTTCAATAACTCCATTAGATCACAGTAATAGAGGGGTAGGCGTGTTAGTCTGGATCTGTAAAACAGAGAGAATCCTGTGCGCACCTTATAGACAACAGCCGTTTTGAGAGCATAGCTTCGTGGGTGAAACCTACTTCGTCTACATGCATCTTCATCGAAGTGTATTCCACCCACGAATCTCATGCTCCAAAATGTCTGTTAGTACTATAGGTGCCACAGATCTCGATGCTGTTTCACATATGTATCAGAGCTGACACCAATCGTATATCATAGGCAAGTTTTTTTCGCTGTTATATATTGTGATCTACATGCCAGCAGTCATATAACTTCCAAGTTCCAGGATTCTTATTATTTCTGGCTACATAATTGTTGCTTTCCTTTCACTTCCCACTCCTCTTACTTCAAACCCATTTTATACCAAATATTGCAAGAGCTAAAAGCTAAAATTGGAGTTTGTATTACACCGAAACCTTCACCAATCATTCAAACATTGTTCTCATAGAATTGTCCACCCTTACATAGAAGGACAAATTCCCAACAGATCCTGAAAGAAGGATCACACAATAAAGCATTAACTGTATATGCCAGTCACCAGATTTTATCTTTAAAATCTAACTGCAGATTTTAAAGTTGGTATCTCACACTACTAGGGATGAAAATACTGTGTGAGCTGTTCTAATTACTGCTCCTAGACCAGTGACCAGAAAGAAGGGTTAGATCTATGGCTTTCACTGGAAAACAGATGACAAGCGAAAGCACATTGTTAGGCTATAAAACTGTTATTAAAAGAGCTCTGTGTCAGGCCCAGGATAAAAAGAAACACAAAAAGTACTAGAATTAGATGAGGAATATTACAGGCAATATCAGATTGCTGGCAATTGACAAGTACCTTTCCAGACTCTTGGGTGCCTGCAGCTGGATTGAACAACTCTGTAAGTATCGTGTTTTTTTTTACGTTACAAATTAACAAGATAGGTGTTTTAAAATTGATCAAAATAATACTAAGAATTTTTCCAATTAAATTCATTCAGTAATTAAAGTTGTAACATACAACCATATAAAAAGAGCTGTATAAAAAAGAGTTATTTGGATTTAACTCCAAAAAAGAAGATTCCTTGATTCTCTTCTATGAGGAGGAAACTAGTACGTGCAAAAGTGGGGACATGGCATCCTATCTAGTATCTGACAAAGTAAGAAAGCACAGAGAAGGCAAGGAAAACAGAATCTATTTGTAAAAAGGAAACAAATATGCTTTTCTATTCATACATGGTTTTTCTAATGCTCTTTACTTTTGTACCACAGAATAGCAGAATTGGTACTTTAAACTGTGTGAAAAGATTGAAAAAGATATTTAAATAATGAAGTGCACTGAGCAATGTAGCTTTTACAAAATGCACACACTATCAATCAACATAATAAATATTTGAAACTACAGCATGTACACATAAACATACGCGTTCCTGTTTTAATATGCATTGTAAATTATCATGCTTGTACACACCAGCATTTTATATTTGTTCGGGACATGCAGGAAGAAAGACAAGAGGTGAGAGGATGTGGTTTAATTAGGCCATAACTTATCAACTTAGTTCATCTGGGACTATCACTGCAATATACTGTGACAATACAGGTGATATTCCTTCCTTAATCATTTGCACCTTGTAGAGGCTGCCATCTCCCTCCACAGCTGTTCCCCACAAAGCTCTGGCGATTCAAAACCCTTCCTCAAGTACACTCCGGTTATATGAGGCTAGTCCTTCATAAACCAGACATCAGAGTACCCCCAGCATACCCACAATTACTACTTCAATTCCAGTTAATCTGGACCTGGTCCTCTTTAGAATAAATACCTGCACTGGCACAAGAGATGCAGTAATTAGCTTGGCGCTTCCCTCCCCACCCTCAGTGGTTCTCCAAGATAGTTAACGTTTCTGCACACTTGAGCCAAAAATATACCCACTCCCAGTCAGAGAGGTGTACCTCATTCTCCCTAAAGAAGAGGAGCTCTGCTTGGAGGAAGAATGGGTGAAATGCCTCCCCTGGGTGCGCTTGGCCAATGTTTTACCTGCCCACCTGTTCAGTTGATGCCTTCGCCTCTACAATCCCTGAGAGAGAGGGGAACCCTAAAGACCCAGTACTCGTTCCCCCTCTAAGTCTGAGCAAAGACCATCCTGTCTTTGAGCTGATGGTTTGCAATACAGTTGTAAAACAGAGCTTAAATGTCAAGAACAAAGTTTTCAATAGATGCTCTTTTTCTTAACAGATTTTCCTGGAATATTTCGAATGATCCTTGGCGCTATATCAGAGCAAGATTGTTGAAATATTATTAAATTTATATTTAATAGTACACTCTATTGTTTCCCAGATTAACTTTTGTCCTCAGTTCTGTTCTGGTAATGATGTGATACATAAAGCTTTTACTATTACATACTGGAAGTATTGCTTTGACTGTAAATTGTTTCACTCCATCTCTGATATGTCTCTGTGGAAGCACTTCATCCAAAGGAATTGTGCTGTAAAAAACAGAACTTCTGTTACATTAGTTCACAACAATAAAAAGTAGGTATTTCTGAATAATCTGGACAGTTGATTCGTTATTGTGTTAAGAAACAAAGTGAACCACAATCCTAAATTTCCTCTGTAATCATTATTACTTAAGAAAAAGAGAGGGAATTATACGCCAAAACCAATGTAATTAAATATATTAGGTTGAAACCTTACTGGCATAAAAGACAGAAAATGCACAATTAAGATTCTATTTAACTCGGTTCCTACTGATATTACAGTAAAAAATAATCTATATTTCTATACTAATATACAAAATAAGAAAAACTGGAAAGGCTCTGAGTTAAATGCAAGTCTCGCAGTTGTATTAAAGGTATTCAAAGGGAAAAAAGCAAGGAAAGGTGCATTGGCTGATTGGCTGAGGTGAAGGAGAAGTAAGAAAAAGGCCTATACCAAAAGGCTTCACAAAAAAGGCCTAAACAAATTAATCCGTGTTAGATTCCATCAGGTCAAGATTTGGCAAAAGTCTTCTAATGCTGTAAAACTAAGGTCTTTAGAGGTGTGTTTAGCTGTATAGAATCAGAGGGTAGTCAGTTTTGTCTGGCTTGTAAAGCATGAGCTTTCGGTGGTGAATACTCACTTTGTCGATGCATCCGATGAAAGTGGTATTCACCCAATGAAAGCTCATGCCTCTAAAAGTCTGTTAGTCTAATAAGGTGCCACAGCACTCTTAGCTGTATAGATATTACTTGTTTTATTAGCTAAACTTGTAAATAGCTAAACTTGTATTTTATTGCTAATTAAAACAAACATTAGATATACACATGATTTTCTGACTTTTTCTGCTTTTCCTTCTATACTGATTTTAAATGACTCAATTCATGCTATATATCTTTAATTACATTTAGGTTTGGCAGAATTCAGTTATTTAATCATTTTTGACTTCTAAATTATTTTTTAAATTTTTTAGATTTTAAATATCAGAGAGGTAGCCGTGTTACGTCTGTGATCTATAAAGGCAGCAAGAATCCTGTGGCACTTTAATAGATTAACAGACTTTTGGAGCATGAGCTTTCGTGGGTGAATACCCACTTCGTCGATGCACGTAGGTCGAAATTTCCAGGGGCAGGTTATATATATGCAAGCAAGCTAGAGATAACGAGTAGTTCAATCGGGAGGGGATGAGGCCCTGTTCTAGCAGTGAGAGGTGTGAAAACCAAGGGAGGAGAAACTGGTTTTGTAGTTGGCAAGCATTCACAGTCTTTGTTTAATCCTGGCTGATGGTGTCAAATTTGCAGATGAACTGAAGCTCAGCAGTTTCTCTTTGAAGTCTGGTCCTGAAGTTTTTTTTGCTGCAGGATGGCCACCTTAAGGTCTGCTATTGTGTGGCCAGGGAGGTTGAAGTGTTTCTCCTACAGGTTTTTGTATATTGCATTCCTAATATCTGATTTGTGTCCATTTATCCTTTTCCGTAGAGACTGTCCAGTTTGGCAATGTACATAGCAGAGGGGCATTGCTGGCATATGCTGGCATATATACATATTAACGTGCAGGTTTTTTGGTGAACGTGCAGGTATGAACTGGTGATGGTGTGGCTGATCTGGTTAGGTCCTGTGATGGTGTCGCTGGTGTAGATATGTGGGCAGAGTTGGCATCGAGGTTTGTTTCATGGATTGGTTCCTGAGCTAGAGTTACTAATGGTCGGTGTGCAGTTACTGGTAAGAATATGTTTCAGGTTGGCAGGTTGTCTGTGGGCAAGGACTGCCTGCCACCAAGGCTTGTGAAAGTGTGGGATCATTGTCAAGGATGGTTGTAGATCCTGATGATGCATTGGGGGGTTTAGCTCCGGGGACTGTATGTGATGGCCAATGGAGTCCTGTTGGTTTCTTTCTTGGTTTGTCTTGCAGTAGGAGGCTTTTGGTACATGTCTGGCTCTGTTGATGCTGTTTTCTTATTTCCTCGTGCGGGTATTGTAGTTTTGAGAATGCTTGGTGGAGATTTTTGTAGATGTTGGTCTCTGTCTGAGGAGTAGAGCAGATGCTGTTTTTTACCTCAGTGGCTTGGCTGTAGACATGGATCGTGTGATGAGGTGCCTGGGATAGAAGCTGGAGCATGAAAGGTAGCATAGTGGTCGGTAGTTTTTTATAGGGTGGTGTTAATGTGACCATCACTTATTTGCACCGTGGTGTCTAGGAAGTGGACCTCCCGTGTAGATTGGTCCAGGCTGAGGTTGATGGTGGAGTGGAAGCTGTTGAAATTGTGGTGGAATTTTGAAGGAGATAGACATTAAAATTCAAAAAGTTAACATTTTAATGGTTATAAAATGTTAACACAAATTGTCAAAATCACATCAAAATATACAAATTCATAAATCTAATTCTAATAAATTCTCAAGTAGCATTTTTCTAACTTTGCCTACCTGTACATTTTGATTATCAATGGAAATATTTGTCTATGTATGTACAGTGAAAATCAGTGTTTACAGATAGTTACCAAAGCCTTCCAAGCCTAATTATATTTACATTCACTTTCAGGATACTTTATAGCCCCTTCACACCATACTGACAGTATAATGGAAATGAAACTCAGACTCACTGTGTATTGTAAACATGAGCTCCTTTTTCCAAAGCCGATCCAACTCCCACTGAGATCAAGTGAGAGGTTCCCCATTGATTTAAATGGGTTTGGGCCCTAAATATAGGGTTCTCATCTTTGTTTTAGATCCTATATAGTATTTCTACTTGTCATGTGGAAAAGTCAGCCTGTTGTCCAACCATGACACTGTACAACTCAGATGATAGTAATTTCAAATGCATAAGTAAGGATACAATTCTGTCAGGGAGGTCACAGATTCCATGACTTTTCGGGATCTCCAGGATTTCTTCTGGGGCAAGGCTGGAGCAGCTGTCAACCCCGGGGCTGCCGGAACAGCTAACTGCTTTCTCTGTGCAGCTGAGGTTGGGTCTGCCCTTGATGCAAGAGCAGCCGTGGGGCTGGAGCAGCTGCAAGCCCTGGTTGCATGCTGTTTGTCCCTCCTCCTGTCACAGGCTTCCATTCATTTTGTTTATTGCCCGTGACCTGTCCATGACTCTTACTAAAAATAACTGTGACAAAATCAAATTCTTATGCATAAAGCCCAAAGTGGTGTTAAATTTTATTAATAAATATTTGGATAACAGCTAACTCACACTCTAGAAGCAAGCCCCAGATCCAAATTTACTGTGTCAATTTACATCTCCCAACTAACTAGGAAAAAGACCTCCAAATAACTGTACAAATTCCAGTAATATGGTATATTGTGAGTTTTCTATTTAATGGATTGAAGAAAACAAGAACAAAGATATTTTACCTCCATTAAGAGGGTGCAGGGTTACAATTTTGAACTCTTTCAGAAAAGGAAGTATTTCAGAGGAATAGGCTTGAGACAAATTAATTTACATCTGTGGGGAATGAAGAGGGGATTTGGAAGGGAAAATGTAATATTTATGTTGAATCGTAGGATCAGCAAAAACAAGCTTTTGCTTGCTACTGGTTTTCTTTTTATAACAGAGGGCAAATGGGGGCACCATCCATTATCACTGACTTCAATGGGATTTTGTGTCAGCACTTAATGTTATGTCTTCACTGAAAAAAAAAGTGTATTTTTACATCAAGATAGCTATCTTCAAGCAAAACCCTGGTGTAGACATGGCATAAGAAGTCTTCATGTCAATGCAGCTAGTCAAAATCAACCTCCCCTACCTGGAATTTGTAGTTAGTTGATAAATCACAGATGGAGGATATTGTATTGACCTCTGCTACACTGAGGTAAAACCACATGTGACTTGTCTACACTAGGACTTAACATCAAGATAGCTATCTCAAGTTTTCTATGTTAATATAAAAAACATACCTTTTTTGCAGTGAAGATATTCCCAAGAGCCATTTAATAGATGTCTGTACAATACAAATCACAACACAAGTAGGAATGACTACTGTTAATGTAGAAAGAGGTGTAATATAGGAGGAGGTGATTATAAGCACTAGGAAATTAAAATCCTTAGACCCAGCATGGAGGTGATATAAACATACCATTAGAGGTAAGAAATACAGTATAACTAAATGGCAAGGTTCAAGAGGATTATTCAGGCCAAACACGTATAATTACAAAAATGGAAATCCAACACTAGTGGAACTTAAGACAACATATACAATGGAAATTAGAGGGGTTAAAATGGAATTTGAACAGCAAAAAGCCAAAGGTATAAAAACTAAGAAAATATTCAGTAAATCAGGCATTGGATCTCTGCAAGAGAATTGGTAGTTCTGCTGTTGTCCGGCTATGCCGAAAGAAGGACAGGAGACACTTGATATGGTTTTAATCAGGCTGCAACTTTATTATTTGCTGTAAAAGTGTACACTGCGGGTAACCCCCGCCCGCCCCCCACACTCCCATAAAGCATCCTCTCCCTCAGCAAGCCAGACAACACCCCCCTCACTCCCCGCTGTGGTGCGATCAAACTAACAAGTAAAGGGGACAAAAAGGAGGATAACAACATTGCAGGTAAGCTAACTGACTTATATACATCAGTTTTCACTATAGCTGACGTTGGGGAAATACCTCCCACGGACATAGTTTTTCAGGTAATAAAGGTGAGGTAGTATCTGACTGAAATATTAAAAGGACTAAAACAAACTGATAAATTAAGGAGGAACAAATTACAATGTTCAGATGGATAGAACAGGAGTATTTGAGGCACCTTAGAGACTAACAAATGTATTGTTGAAAGAACTTAAGAAAGAAGTGGCTGAGTTGCTAACAAAAATAAATCTCTTACTAAAATCAACTGCTATACAGTGAGCTGAAAGATAGCAAATGTTCTACCTATTTTTAAGGCACAAGTGGTGATCTTGGGAATCACAGACAAGTGGGACTTACTTCAGCACCAGGTAAACTGGTTGAAACAACCATTAAAAACAGAATTATAATATACCTAGATGATCATGATATGCTAGGGACAAAGAAAAATAGCTTCTGATAAGGAAAAAAAAGCCTCGCTACTTACTGTTAGAATTTTCTAAACGCATCAACAAAATAGTATATAAAGGAGAACTGATTTACATCATTTATTTGGATATACACAATTTTTGTCAAAGACTTATTTATGATCTGTAACAGGCAGGAAGTAGCAAGGGGGCAAAACTTGCAGACGACAAAAAAATTATTTGGGTTAGGAAAATCTACAGGCAACTGTGAGTAATTTCAGAGGGCTCTATGGAAGATGTATAAATGGACAGCAGATGAATTCCAGTGTTGATAAATGCAAAGTGATGCATATTTGAAAGAAAAATCTGAAGTATTCATAAACTTTACTGGTTTCTAAATTAACTGTAACAGTGTAGGAAAGACCTAGGTGTAACTGTAGGGTGGATGGATTTAAACTGAAATGATTTAAAGCACCAAATTTTAAATCATGATTTAAAACAAGCAGGAAACCTTGATTTAAATAATTTATTTTAATATTCTTTTGCATTTGTACATTTTAGTTACTTTCCCAAACTAAAAATGTTGATCCTCATTGGTTGGTAACGGTTAAAACATGTTGATTTGCAACTAAATATAGCCTTTACACTAATTTTGGTACTTCTTTTTGCTAACTAACAGGATATACTATATCTATACATCTTTATTTAAGCAATTACATAGTTTAATATACATTTATTCTGATTCTTAATTTTTAGATTTTATAAATTGTTAGGAAATGGAGAATGATGCATTTCTTATTTACTAGATGATGTTTACTTATTTTTACTCACAATTTGTGTTAAAGCATTTGGATGGAAAGAGAAATTCAATTAAAAATGAATAAAAACAGCATTTTCAAAAAAATTGTATTAGTTAAATAAAATTACCTTAAATGTGTGGGATATGTAAGGGAGAAAAAAACATTTATCAAAATATATTTTGCATTTGAAAACTGATTTAGAGAACAAAGGAAGTGCTACAGGAAGCATGCCCCACACTCTGCATGTTACTATGCAAGCAGTCCTCACACACTCCTGTGTAGTTTCACCACAGTATGCTTTATTTACGTCTTGTATAGTTTTGTGGCCCCACAGCATAGGACTTTCCCCAAGCTTCTCCCTACTTCTATACATAAGGCTGGGAGATTCCCACCTGTCTAAGATCCTGGGCTTTGTTGCCTTTCCTTTTCCTTATGCTTTCTTGTCTCTCTTTTAACCGACCCCAGCTGATGAGCTGGATTCCCTTATTAACTGCTTAATCAACCAGTCTTTAATCAATTATCTCCCAATTTAGCCCACGGGGTGGGGGGGAAGCTTCCAGATATTCCTACTCTGTCATAGGAAGCATTAGGCTTATTTTGTTGCTCTTTTGACCAGAAGGTTGACAGTTGACGTTTGGTCACTGGTTGGACGTTAGTCATGGTTTCTCACTTAACAGGGTGGATCACATGACGGTCATCATTTCCCACTCAAAATATGGACTGGCAACTTACATAAAACAGGAGATCAACAAATATGTGATTCTACCTCCTACAGCACACAACGAACCAACTGCAATCTCTGTGCATCAGCAAGCTAACCATCATTAACGCATACAAACCAGCTGGTACATAGCGGTTTCAACCAGCTCTGCAGAATGCATAGGAACCCTGCTATATTTGTGGGCGATGGCACTATGCCGCAAACAACATTGCAGGTGAAGAACTGACACACTGAGCATTGGCAAATAATATGTTGTTCCTTTTTGATACAACACAGTGCATCACTTTCTATTCTATAGGATACTACCCTGATACTACCCTGACCTGACTTTCATCTCTAAAGATGATACAGGCACACCTATAGCTGCATTGTGAATTGTCCTCAGTAACTTCTGAACAGCCAGCACAGACCAGTACTGACCCATATTAGCATTCAAATCCCAGTTCTCTACTCAAAACAAGCATACAGGGCCACTTTCACTATGACTATGAACAATAAAAACTCCCACATGAAATTCGGAAAAGCAACAAGAAGAAATGGTATCTATCCTGAGTTTCTATATAACCTGGGTCCACTGGCATGGAAACGGATGATGATGGCATAATGACTGGGGTCTCGCAGAGATCAGTTTTGGGTCCAGTTCTGTTCAATATCTTCATCAATGATTTAGATAATGGCATAGAGAGTACACTTATAAAGTTTGCAGATGATACCAAGCTGGGAGGGGTTGCTTTGGAGGATAGAATTATAACTGAAAATGATCCAGACAAACTGGAGAAACAGTCTGAAGTAAATAGGATGAAATTCAATAAGGACAAATACAAATTACTCCACTTAAGAAGGAACAATCAGTTGCACACATACAAAATGGGAAATGACTGCCTAGGAAGGAGTACTGTGGAAAAGGATCTGGGGGTCATAGTGGACCACAAGCTAAATATGAGTCAACAGCGTAACACTGTTGCAAAAAAAGCAAACATCACTCTCAGATGTATTAGCAGGAGTGTTGTAAGCACGATACGAGAAGTAATTCTTCCGTTGTACTCCACGCTGAACAACTAGAGTATTGTGTCCAGTTCTGGGCACCACATCCCAGGAAAGATGTGGAAAAATTGAAGTCCAGACAAGAGCAACAAAAATGATTAAAGGTCTAGAAAACATGACCTGTGAGGAGAGACTGAAAAAAATGGGTTTGTTTAGTCTAGAAAAGAGAAGTCTGAGAGGGGACATAATAGTTTTCAAGTACATAAAAGGTTGTTACAAAGAGGAGGGAGAAAAATTGTTCTTCTTAATCTCTGAGGATAGGACAAGAAGCAATGGGTTTAATTGCAGCAAGGGAGGTTTAGGTTGGACATTAGGAAAAACTTACTGTCAGGGTGGTTAAGCACTGGAATAAATTGCCTAGGGAGGATGTGGAATCTCCATCACTGGAGATTTTTAAGAGCAGGTTAGACAAACCCCTGTCAGGGATGGTCTAGATAATACTTAGTCCTACCATGAGTGCAGGGGACTGGACTAGATAACCTATCGAGGTCCTTTTCAGTCCTATTATTCAGCTTTTCACTAAGATCCTGGAGACTAGTGAAATCCCCCATGTGTGGAGAGAAGCTAAGGGCATTGCACTCCTAAAGCCTGGAAAATTATAGGCCATTGTCCCTTTTAAGCAACATCTACAAGGTGATGGAGTACATGATTCTGAATCAAGTCAAGCCCACTGTGGATGCCAGCCTGCCCAAGGAGGAAGCTGGTTTTTAACCACAAAGAATTTGCTGCGACCAGGTCCTGGTTCTTACTACAAACATTGAGGCTGGGTTCCAACAAAACTCAAGACTGTACTGCTTTCATCGATCTGTCAGCAGCATATGACCCAGTCTGGAAGGATGGTCTGCTACTGAACTGGCCAAAGTGATCCACTGTGTGTGGATTCTCAGGCTGCTGAACACTATGCTTAGCGGCTGAAGGATATGTGTTTACCTTGGAGGTCAAACCAGCAAATCGTGCACTTTGAATAATGGGCTACCACAAGGCTCTGTACTTGCTCCGACACTCTAGATACATAAATGATATGCCTGAAATAATAGCACAGAAGTTTGCACATGCTGATGATTTGTCACCTGCAATTCAGGCCTGTAGTTTTAAAGAACTTGAAGTGATCGTTATATCTGACTTTAAGATCATGGAGGATTACTTTCAAAAGTGGCAGCTGAAACCAAATCTGAGCAAATCAGTAGTCTCTGCTTTCCACTTTGACAGTAGAATCGCACAAAAACTGTCAAGTTTTGTGGTAAAACTGCGTTATGACCCAAAGCCAACATATCTTGGTGTCATTCTTGACTTCACACTGACCTTTCATGACCACCCCAAGAAAATAGCCTCTAAAGTGAAGACTTGTGGCAACATTATTCAAAAATTAGCAGGAACAAGCTGGAAATCAACTGCCCTAATGCTAAAAACATTGGCCTTGGCCTTGGGTGTACTCAGTTGCGGAGTACTGTGCATGGGGGTGGACAAGAAGCTGTCATATCCAACTTACAGATAGGCATCTAAATCTGACCATGTGAATCATCATGGGAATTTTAAAATCAACATCTCTACAATGGCTTTCTGCATGAGCTAATAACAAACCCCAACTTATCCACTGAAATATAGCCACAGTACAGAACTTAAACACACCAAAGACTACCCAGAACTTCCCACCAGCAAGTAATGGATAACGTATCTCAGCAACGCCTAAAATCATAAAAACCACTATGGACCACACATGAACACCTCATGTCTCTGGATCCAGCCAGGGAATGGCAAAGTGTCTGGATTCTCATCTGCCATTTCAGACAAGCACATTATTACTGACCAACAAGTCACCCTCCCGGTTTCCACCTGCCATGGATAAACTTTCAATGAAGAGAAAGTGAAAAGATTGGAACTGTTTGGAGAAGAGATAAATAAGAGAGAACATAACAGAAGAATTCACATAATGAATGCTATAGATAAGGTAGACTGAGCACTCGTACTCACTTTCATAATACAAGAAAAAGGAAACATGATGTAATTTAAATACTACAAATTCAAAACTGATAAAAGGAAATGCTTTTATTTTAAAACAATGTATAATTTAGCCTGTGGAACTCAATGTCATAAAATGTTATTGATGTCAAGTACATAGCAGGATTCAAAAAAGGTTTGGAAATTTATCTGAATGAGAATATCCAGTTATATTATACAGGATTTTTAAAAAAGAAAAAGGCAGAAAGGGATATAAATCCTTGTGCTTCAAGGAATAACCCAATTCTAACTGATGAGTGATTGCGAGGAAACTTTTCATGAGAATGAGTAATTCCATAATTGCACCTCAGGGTTTCTTGCATCTTTGTCTGAAGCACATGACAAAAGACAGATGGACCACCGGTCAAATACAGCACAGCAAATCCTACGTTCCAACAAAACACTGGGTTTGTTATTACAGAGTCATCCACCATTCTAATTTAATTTTTTACTCGTGTTTCTTATCTAATTGAGAAAACTTTAGGCCTGACAACTTTGACACTAGCCCTTTAAAAAAGAAGTTGGGGTGAAATTTAACTATAATAAATACTGTTTGAAAGTGATCCTCAAATCTTAAGGAAACCCTTGCTGGTCACAGTAATTACTTAGTACAAAGAATAAGTGTATAATTTTTAGAATGTAACATACAGTACTTTAAAAAGATTGACAACACATTATCTGCAAAGGGCTTCATATTAATGAAAGAGTTTTCAAGCCATTATGGAGACATTGAAGTTTTTATGGTAATATGTAGTGTGCCATTAATAACCTGTAAAATGCATAAGCATGAAGGACAAAATTTTTAAAGGTCTATACTTTGAACAGCTATTATTTTAAGAGAGTACAGCTGTGCTATTATGTGTTTAGGTGTTAGGGTTACTTGTCTCTATCTGAAAATGATCAGAACATTGCAGCCACTTCAGAGCATGTCTCTTCCAGAATAACAATAAGAAACTCATGCAGAAAATGCTGAAAAGCAAGTAACTCAACAGTGTTCTTTTGTAATAGAGAGTGAAATTACTTTTAAAAAAATACAAAACTGTAATAAATAATAAAATAGCACATTTTGAGGCAAAGATTTGAAAAAATGTACAGTTTTGAGAGCATGGGAATGAAAATATACAGCCCTGGTATGTTCTTTAAGCTCCCAATGTAGCTCATTAGTGATGTGCAGTGCTACTGTAATCTGTGTTGGGTATTTACTAGCAGAGAGAGATTACACTGCAAAAGAGTATTAAATTGTATGGCCTTTCTCAGGGGCATAATGACATGTGGATGATCTCTGAAGCATAACTTTAAAGTGGGCTGCCTTCCTACCCTGCCTCTTCTCTCTTTCCACCTCTTATTATAGATGACAATTTACTAACTCAAAATGTGTTACATCCAACACAAGGGAATTCTGTATTAGACCTTGTCTTGACAGATAAAAAGGAACTAATCACAGAACTAAGAATTAACGGTAGCTTAGGCACAAGTGATCATGACTCAATCACATTTATAATGTGCAAACAGAAGTCTAGACTAGTAATCTATGTACTTGGTGTTTTAAAAGGGCCAGTTTCACCAAGCTGAAAACAATTATGAGCCAAATCAGTTGGGAGGAAGAATTAGAAAAATATGAATGATACACCTCTACCCCAATATAATACGACCTGATATAACATGGATTCGGATATAACGCGTTAAAGCAGTGCTCTGGGGGAGGCGGGGCTGCGCACTCCGGTGGATCAAAGCAAGTTTGATATAACGCAGTTTCACCTATAACGTGGTAAGGTTTTTTGGCTCCCGAGGACAGCGTTATATCAGGGTAGAGGTGTAATTAGAAATAGTTTAAGAGGTCTCTACTAGAAACCCAAAAAACTCACAGTCCTACAATTGAGGAAACCAACCTGATTTAGACGGAAAGTAAAGGCAGCTATATTATATAATAAATGGAATAAAGGAGAAGTTGATAGTAATGAATATAAATCAGAAGCTAGGAATTGCAGAAAGTTGGTAGGGGAAGACAAGGGACATAAGGAAAAATCTGTGACCAGCAGAGTTAAGGACAATAAGGAGTTTTTTAAGGATATTAGGAACAAAAAGAAACCTAACAATAGTGTTGCCCCTTACCAGATGGAAATGGTAGACTTATCAATAATAATCCAGAAAAGGCAGAAATGTTCAATAAATATTTCTGTTCTGTATTTGGGAACATAAACAGAAGATGCAATTATATCATATGATAACACTCATTCCATTCCACTAGAATCTCAGGAGGATGTTAAACACCAGCTATTAAAGTCAGACATTTTAAATCAGAAGGTCCTTATAACTTGCATTCAGGACTTTTAAAAATGCTGGCTGAGGAGCTTGCTGGACCATTACTATTGATTTCAAAAAATCTTGGAACACTAGAGAAGTTCCAGAAGACTGGAAGAAAGCTAATGTTGTACCAATATCTAAAAAGGACAAAAGAGACGACCTGGGTATTTATAGGCCTGCCAGTCTGACATCAATCCCAAGCAAAATAATGGAGCACTGATCCAGAGCTTAATTAATGAAGAATTAAATGAGGATAATAGAACTAATTCCAATCAATAGGTTTATGAAAAATAGATCCTGTCAAACTAACTTGATATCTTGTTCTGATGAGATTACAAGTCTGATTGATAAAGGTCTGTCACAGGGTAGCTAGTCCCTGTGGACAGACTAAATGGAGCTCCCCTGGACCAGAGCAGATAAATCCAATCCAACCAATTAAAGGGGCTTGGCATACATCTGGGCCTATAAAGGGTTGCTAATATGCAAAAAGAAAGAGGGATTGATTGAGACAGGCTGTGCCTGGGGAAGGAAAAGCCATAGAGAAGCAGAGCTAATTTGTGTGGTCAGTCTCCTGGAACAAGGGGCCAGGTGCTCATGGAGACAGGTCTGAGGTTGCTGCTCCAGAGAGGGCACAGAGCTGGTTGAAATGGGAAAGCTGCTAGAGGCCCCTGATGGGAAGAGCTGAAACCTGAAAGTAAGGATTGAGTTTAGACTGTTTTTCTGTTTGCGTCTATTAAGAAAATAAACCTCCTTGCAAGAGACTGGGTGTGGCAGCCTATATTTTGCAGCTAGGGGAAGCCCTGCACAGTGACAAGCTCATAGTGTTGATGTAATATACTTCTGTAATGTGTTTGACTTTGTACCACCTGACATGTTCAATAAAATAACTGGAACAATATAAAATTAAATGGATTAAAGTTGGCTAACTGATCATCACAAAATGTAATTGCAAACAGGAATGATCATCCAGTGGGTGTGTTTTTAGCGGGGTCCCCATAAGTATCCGTTCTTGGCCTTATGCTATTTAATATTTTTATCAGTGATATGGAAGAAAACATAAAAGCATCACTGATAAAGTTTGCAGATAACACAAAAATGGGGAGAGTGGTAAACAATGAAGAGGACATGTCACTGACACAGAGTGATCAGGCTTGCTTGGTAAACTGGGCACAAGCACACAATATGTGCTTTAAAACAGTTAAGTGTAAATGTATACATCTAGGACAGTGGTTCTCAAACTTCATTGCACCGTGACCCTCTTCTGACAACAAAAATTACTACATGACCCAGGCGGGGGGGACCCAAACCCGGCTGCCCTGGGTGGGGGGCATGTAACCTTAGTACTTCTGCCCAGGGCTGAAGCCTTTAGGCTTCAGTCCTGGGTGGTGGGGCTCGGGCTTTCGTTTCAGCCCCAGTCGGTGGGGCTCAGGCTTCAGCTTCAGCTTGGGCCCCAGCAAGTCTAACCCCAGCCTTGGCGACCCCATTAAAATTGGGTTATGACCCACTTTAGCATCTCAACCCACAGTTTGAGAACCCCTGATCTAGGAACAAAGAATATAGGTCATATTTACAGGATGAGGGACTCTATCTTAGGAAACACTGACTGAAAAAGATTTGGGAGTCATGGTGAATAATCAGCTGAAAATATGTGATGATTTGGCCAAAAGGGCTAATGCAGTCCTTGGATGCATAAACAGGGGAACCTTGAGCAGAAGTAGGGAGGCTAATTTACCTCTGTATTTGGAACTGGTATAACTGCTGCTGGAATATTGGTTCTGGTGTACACAATTCAATAAGGAAAGTGGTAAATTGGAGACGGTTCAGAGAAGAGCCATGAGAATGATTAAGGAATTAGACAATATGTCTTATAGTGATAGACTCAAGAAGCTCAATCTATTAATCTTAACAAAGAGAAAGTTAAGGGATGACTTGGTTACAGACTACAATGCTACAGAGGGGTTGATAATGGGTTCTTCAAACTAGCAGACAAAGGTATAAATGGCTAGAAGCTGAGCTGGACAGATTCAGACTGAAAATAAAGCATACATTTTTAACAGTGAGGATAATTAAAAATTGGAGAAATGTACCAAGGGTCGTAGAGATTTCTATACCATTGGCAATTTTTTAATAAGATATGCTCCAGGAATTTTTTTGGTGGGGGGAGATCTATGGCCTGCATTATAGAGGAGGTCAGACTGGATTATCGCAATGGTCTATTTTTGTAGATATCTTGGATTAATAGATTATATAATAAACTATTACCCTATTGTGGGCTGATTCTATCCTAACCCACTACCTATTGCTAGCTGGTTCCAGGGCTGACTTCTGAACCCTTGTCTCCTAGCATGGCTCCCCCTAGCTTTATTTCCAAGTCTTAACTCTGTCACTCTTTCTTCTGGTTTCCCTAAACCTCCTGGCTCTTCCTGCTCCCACTTTTCTCTAATTTTCTCATTATCTCCTCTGACTTTCCTCTTGTTTTTCCAGTATCTCCACTGCTTTCTCCCCATTCCAGGGCAAGCCCCTGATGGGCTGAAGAAGTGCGGCACTGTGCTATCCCCCACACCACTGGCTAATTCAGGCATGTTGGTCACACATTGCTGCTCTGATATTCAGCTGGAAATGGACAGTCAACAGCTCATTGCAGCAGGAAGGAGAAGCAGCAGTTTTCAGAGTGGAGACTGTAACTTATATATGTTTGTACAGTACATAGTACCTCATCCTGACTGGGGCTTTTAGGAGCTATCAGAACAATTAATAATTCCTTAGAGATTCCTGAAAAGATTGTGGTACAGACTTTCTGAAATACTGTAACTGGGATGTCAATTTCCCTGAATTCCCCTACAGGTAGATCCTAATGGATTGCCAAAAGTCTTTATTCCTCCAACACCATAATGACTGCAGGGTCATTTGCTGAATCATTCACTTTTCTTTTTGTGGATTAATATCTGAAGGGCAGTTGGGAATTCCACTTGAACAGGGGCCATTAGAAGCCAGAGCAAGTTATATCAGCCTTAAGGTTGCTCCAACTTGCACCAAGGCACCCCAAGTATTCTAGGCACTGGGAAAACACGAAGATAGCTTTAAGCTACCTTTCTCCCCCAACCCAGCTGGGTTAAGTGGAGCCTGGAACGCCTAAGGATCTGAGCCTGAGTATTTTTTTTCCTGAGTCTTCAAGTAACACACAGCTTGTGCATTCCTGCTGACTGGGAACATCAATTCAGTTACAGAGCACTTGTTATCTTTTGTGTTTCATTACTTCCAAAGGTCCCAGTTAGGCTCGGGGCCCCAACCCACTATTAAGACATATAGAAAGTTCCTGATCTAGAAGAATTTACAGTCTAAGAAGACAAAAAGAAACCTACGGCCTATAAATGAAAGCTGAGATGAAAAGATAGAGCATATTATTCAAGTACAAGCAAAGTTATCAGGGAGATGGCAGATATAGTTCTGTCACTCTTTTCAAGATTGGATAAATGATGCTGTCAGGGGCCACATTTGCAATTGTTCCTCATGTGTGGTGTGGGGCAGGGCACGGGGCCTTGTACCTTGTGTGAGTTTCTCTGAGTCCAATAAGACTATTAGATGAGCCTGATTTAACCATTAGATAAGCCTGAATCCTTGGCTATTAATGATGCTTCAATTAAAAATGAACCCGTGTAAGAGGGGTAGAAAGTTACTATTTTAAGGTAATGAAGTTAATCACAAAAGGCCACACTGTGACAGTTTTACTCAAAAAGAACAGTGCCTTACTGATTTCAGTAGGACTACTAGGGGAGTATTTTGTTTTATCCGAGCAAAAGTATTGCCCTTTGATCCCAGAATCAGTTAAAACGGGCTTTATTTTGTATGTTACTAATTTTTGGTTCAGTTACATATGGCACCAAGGGGACAAAGGAAAGGTTAAAAGTGGCCTACCTAGCATAAATGAGCCCAAAATTACAGCTGAGGAAGAAACTAAGACAAGGTTCAGTTGTTTAGGGCTCAAAAGAATAATTGCAGAAGCAAGTATGAGAGGACAGCATGCTAACTGATAGCATTAAGAAGAACAAGTTATGTTTGAATCTATTAAATGGTAGAAGAAGGAAAGATTATTACAGGACTACTCAAATCTAAATTGACCAAACAGCTAAAAAAGTTCTGGGCTGATGAACATGTCCAAATAAACAAACACACTGCAAGCACCAGTAAGTGAATCAGCTCTCATGCCTTTTGTTGTTCATGCTTCGCTAATCATTATAAGGTCCTTAGAGACATGCATTCATTCTTCTACCATAAAGACACCTTGGTGTTGTATCAGGTTCTTCTTGCTAAACTTACTTTCTAGCATATTGCAATGGGAGGAAATTATCCAAAGTTTGGTTTAAAATAATGTTCTTAGAGCTCTCATGTAATCAAAATCTCATTAAAAGTCAGTACTAATCTTGTGTAGTAGTTATTTTTCAGCCTTATAGTGATATGCTTTATCTTCCATATTACTAATAATGAGCTAATAAATATTGTTGTTATCTTGGATTACTCTGTATACAATGATTACCAATAACTATAGGATGATATAAAACAGGAAGCAAAATCATGAGGCCTGTTACAGCACAGGAAGCATTATTTCTCCATAGTAAAACAATTTTTTCCCAAACTATCAAAATGCCATTTTTAAAGTTACGTTGGGTCAAAGAAATTACATTTGTTAAGTTTACACACAATTCACCTACTAAAAAGCCATAAGTTCAAAAAGGGAAGAGAATAACTTGTTTCTTTCATTTCAACTTCAGCTTCTGAGGAATACGGAAGACCACACTTGTGTCCTTCGGAGACTCTCAGGGTACATCTACACTGCACGATTATTTCGAATTAGCTTAATCCGATATTACAAAACAGATCTAATAAAATCGGTTTAGCGCGTCCACAGTGGGATCACGACATCGATTGTTTGCGTCCATGGTCCAAAGTTTTCTTCACTGCTGAGAACCCTTCTACCAGCAGGCATTCAGTACACATAGGAGTACATAAAAGTAAATCAGGAATGATTTCCCTTCCCTTCTTTTTCACGTGGGGGGGGGGAAAAAGAAACTGAGGAAGACTGTCCTGAACCACGCCAGACCACTGTTTGAAACCTACAAGCATTTGGAGCTCAGCCAAAATGCAAATAATTTCAGAGACTGCTGTGGACTGTTGGGATAGCTGGAGTCCTCATACCCCCCTCCCTCCCTCATGAAGCGTCCATTTTGAGTCTCTGGCTTCCGCGTTACCGCTTGTCATGCAGCGCTGTATCCTGAGTTTTTATTCACCTTTGGCATTTCGTGTGCTGTAACGGAGCGGAACAACAGATTGTCTCACCCATACAGCGATCAACTGTATCTCCCAGACGGTCATGCCTGGAGCTTCTTTTTCCGATTTCGACTGCATTGCCGCCGGCTGATTCAGAGCTCCACGCTGGGCATCAGGAAATGTCATCAAAATTCACGTGGCGTTTCCTGTTTAAACCTGCCCCGCTGCAAATCCGAGTCAGATTGCTGTCCAGAGGCGGTCAGTGCTGCACTTGGGAATGCCGCCCGAGGCCCAATAACGTCGATTTCCGCCCACGAACCCTATCCGAGTTATCACTATGAGCTACTCCTCTCGTTTGGGAGGAGTTCCGAAATCGATTTAAGGAGCCGTTTAAGTCGATATTAATGACGACGTCGTGTGAACGGATACAGCGTTAAATCGGTATATTGGCCATTAAACCGATTTAAAGTCGCAGTGTAGACCTGGCCTCAATATAGCAGAGATTGACACTGAAGCATACCTAACCACACCAGCCCCACCAACTCCATTTTGATGTTTTGGGAATGCTTAGTCCACAGACTTTTTCTTAGTTGAAAAGTGGAAAACTGTCACTTTCCCAGAGAAAAAACTTTATCTGTGTCCCAAATCACACAGAACCTGTCACTCTTCATAAGGATAGATGATCAACAAAATTATCCTTGGAACACAGAAATATGTTTGTTTGTTTTTTCAACCTCCAAGTAAAACTGGATCAAAATTTCACTGAAACAAATTGAAATAAGTGTTTGAAATGAGGCTCAATATCCAGAGAAATGTCACAATCCTATATCAGTCCTGGTTATCACCCTGATGGATAGAATATAAAGAAATAATTGATTCTCAAGAAAGAAATGTGAAGCTGCAAAAAATCCTAAAACCTAAAAATATTTCTTATCAGATATAATCTAGGACATATTTCTGCCTATTGTATGTTCTGCTAAAGGAATTTTTAAGACTGAGGATACAGGGGGATGGTCTTAGCCCAGATAGTTAATGTTCATACTCACCTTCTTCCTCAGGAAATTGGTAACTCAGTAAAAGAACATATAATACCACAGTCTAAGCTTCTAATTCAAGGTTGGTTGCTCTTAGGTTTCTTTCTCTGACCTAGCTCTTAAGGTCCTTTAGCCAAAAGAGACATTCCCAAACCTTCTATTTCTTGGTTGGAACTAACTGGACCCAGATAGCAGCAGTAGTTACTCTGAATCTTAATGCAGGGCCTAGGACAAATTCAGTCCCTAACTCAGAGAATCCATAAACTCCATTGGTGAAATCCTGGCCCTAGTGACTTCCATGAGACCTGGATTTAACCAGAATGTCTTCATGTCGCTATACTACTTCCTTCTGCCTCTGTAGTTCCTTATAGATACATTCAGATTCCATAAGACGGCACTGCGCCATAGCATGTGTGGTACCATCATCTTAGTCCTCCAGAATGCAATAAAGAGCTCAGGATTCCTAAAAAAAGGTCTTAGAGTGTGCAATGTTATTACTACACATTTTTCTCTAGACAATTGTGTAGTGGACAGCAGTAACCAACAGATGCACAACTGATTGCAAGGAATTGGGACAGGGACTGTCTTTTTGTTCTGTGTTTGTAAACTGGTTCGTGACTATGGCTCCTAGGTGCGATCATAATACAAATAATAATAATAAATAAAAAAAAACTGTGGGAAACTCCTATTCTTATAAAACATGTCATGGGCTCTTTTATGGCCATACACAGCAAACAGGATCATGGTTTTTAATGTGTCACCTTAAAATCACACAGAGAGTACACTACTTACCTTGTCTACTACAGAAAGATGAAGAACAAAGTTGACACCACTGTAATTTGAAACTGGAGTTCTATAGAGTCTTGATATTCAAAGCTGAGGCTTACTGAACTAATGAGGATTTGTTTGTTTTGTTTTGCTTTGTTTTCTGTCTAGTCTCAAAACTAACCTATATTTGTCTGTTTCACTATTTTAATATTGGATCTACTGTATAGGGGCCTGCCTTTGGTCTTTCTCTATGAAATCATGACCTGGATAAGAACTGCCTACATATAGTTTATTGTACTTGACATTGCATTCATTCAAACATCTCAGGACAACACTTTTTCATTCCAGAGATAAGCAGGCAGGGGAGAGTGCATAAATATGTAAGAGCAATCCAAAGTTTATGAGAATTACAAGTAGTAAATTCTATGTGATACACCTAGTCCCTTTGAAGCTCCTTGTGTTTCCTGCTGGATAAATGTATTTTCTTCAGAATATAATCTAAACATTCAAGAGAGAAGATTTTTTCCCTTTTGATGTAATATTGCTTTGATGATTCATGAATACATTCTTATTCTAGACATCATGAATGATAAATAAAAGCTTTAAAGGTATAACCGTGTTCTAGAAGATGATGAGACTATAACCTACATCCTGACAATGACAGAAGAACAACTGTATGCTAAAATGCCAACTATGCAAAAGTTCAAGGTTCAATAAAATTATTGCTCGAAGAACACAAAAATTAAGAGAATGAATACAAATTGTCACAAGCCTGTAAAAACACAAATAAAACATACAAACAACAAAGTGATACCAAAATATGTAGTATTACCCAGAGAACCAAGATGCATCATACTGTATTTTCATAACAGACTTGAGTGAAGAAGTGATTAAGCCAAAAAAAAAATCTACTAATTGAAACAACAATTCTTTTGCCAGAGTAGAGGATAGAAGTCGTGGCTTAGAACCAAATGCTGCCTTCAACTACCCATGTGACCCATCACCAAAGTCTGTTGGGATCTCATGGATGTGACTGAGGGCAGAATTTTCCTTTAATAATAATACTCTGCACTTTCATACATAGATCTCACAGTGCTTTAAAAAGGTAGGTATTGTCCCCATTTTACAAATGGAGAAAAAAGCTGGAGCACAGTATGATTAAGTAACCTGCCCAAAGTCACACAGCAAATCAGTGGCAAAGTTTGGAGTAGAATCCCAGTCTCCTAACTTCCAGCTTCACACTCAGTCCATTTCTAGACCACAGCTTCCCTAACCCTTCAATAATAATTCAAATGTTGGTAAGGAACGGAATTCTGTCAACTTTTCCTCTGAGAGAAGAGCTTACATCAATTAACTCATACTTCTTCACTACAATGGCCCCTGAATAGTTCTGATAAATCAAGGTGAGATGGCTATTATATTTCAGAGAGTACCCCAATTATCAATTGCTCTACGTAGGAAAAAAATTACTGGATATTGCCTCATGTTATCAGGAACCATAAGAGCAACTGTGCATAACATTTATCAATATTGCCTTTAAGTGAAGGTACAAGTATTTGTCTATCAAATCTTGTATAAAGGTTTGTAATGAGGCCCTTGAAAGAGAGAGATGGATTGATTAGATGGACCCAATTGGGATTCCAGTAAAACTCCTATCAAAACTAGGATTTGGAATTTAGGAAGTATTTATCTCAATTTGATTTAGTTTTCTCCAGGAAACTTGGCTTTCAAAGAATAAGCCATTTTACCTATTGGGCTTTCACTCTTTTTAAAGGGGAATTAAGAGTGCAAAGGGGGTAGACCTGTAAGTGGTCTGGCCTTCTGATTTCTACTAAATTAAATGTTATAATTAGCAAGTTAACACCTGACAATCCATGTTTTCAGGCCTACAATAATATTTTCCCAGATTAATCTATTCTATTAGTCTTGCATGTTTATTTGGTCTCTTTGGTTTCCCCTTTTTATAATGAGTCTGTCAGTAGAGCTTGAATCTTTCATTAAACTGCTTCTTGAATCTCTCATTAAACTCAGCAATCTTTGTGCTTTGGGGAAATTTTAATGCCTAGCTAGCCCCTGGAGATAAGGATTTTTTTCATTTTTTCCTCCAACTGTTGTTGCCTTTATTTTTCCCTAGTCATTCTATGGGCAGGGTGAGATATATCCCACAATGTACATTTCTTTTAATTTTAAATAAATTTTGGCTGGAGGTTTTGAATAATAGAAGAGGTGATGATCTGAAAGGTTATTTCACATGCACCTCTTCTAGAGTGAGCAGTGTGATTGATTATATCACAGTTCTATTTTAAAATGGTCTTGTTTCTCAACTTTATAGTAGCTTTTAAACCAGACAGTGACCATCAACTGCTATACAGGTGCATTTCTGCTCTTTCACTACTTTAGCCTCAGATAAATTGTATCTCACCCCTGATTTTGAAGCTGTAAACTCTAGCCAAATTAAGTGGAATCCAAGTCTAAAATCAGAGAGAAACCCACATCAAATTATTTGTTAGCTTTGGAGAACCAGCTTTTGGATCTTAATGACCCAGCACAAGCCCATACCATATTTACTGAGATTATTAAAAAAAATTACAGGATGACTTGACCAGCAAAAATGGGATATTTTCATCATTCAAAAGATAAAAGAATGTGCTATGATTTGGATTGCTTCTGTTATGAGACACTGCTTCAGAATATAAGGACAGTTAGTAACAATGGTTCTGCTGATTCTATGAAGAAATTATTTAAACTTAGAGGGGACTACAAAAAATTGCTGGAAAAGAAAAAATTGGATTAGAGGGCCCTTTGGAAAGAATTTGAACTTGCTGCCTCAGAGAAAAATATCATCTATATTTTGGAATTGTTGGGAATGGGATTCAATCTTAACACCAAACATGCTTGTGACACCCACATTTTTCTGCCTTTTGTAATGACATTCCATCTATCAATCATTTGTTATGGTCTATTGCAGTGGACCTCATCATCTCTAGAATGGCCCCCGTCTCCACCCGGGAAGCTAGAATATTGATCAACCAAAAATGCCATAACAAAGCTTCTGGGGAGGATTTTATCCTAGAACTAGCTTACAAGGACAATATTGACTGGTGGGACCTGTTGTAGCAAAATTATTTACTAATATAAAAAGTACAAGGAGTTTTCCTCCATCTTTTGAGAATCCTTCACAGCCAGTGGCCAGAGTTAGGACAGAATGGAAAGGTAACCTAACTGATCCCATCACAAAGGGCATCCACCAGGTAAATTTACTGGCCCCTTTCCTTTCTAATTTGTTAAAGAGGCTGTGGCTATTTTAGAAGGGTTGCAGTATGTTACCCTCAAAAAAATTTGGACTGATTTATGTCCCGTATTTCTTTATGCAGATGACAGGATTTTGCTTTCCCAAACTCCTCTGAACTTGAAGCATATGTTAAGGGATTTTAGCTTTTTGCCTCACCATAAATTATAAGAAAACTAAAGTAATTTCCTTTGGCCACCATCTACAGACCAAAGCGGGATAAGTGGAAGACTGATGGCCATTATATTGAACAGGTCAGTTTTTTCCCACCTTTGAGGTATTTGTTTTACATATAATGACCAACGAGACAAACATACAGGGGAGAGCTTTAAGGTATGTGCAAGCAGTGCTTCATTTCATCCATGTCCATGGGGGCAATTCAAATTGCAGTGGCTGGCTGGAGTCAGTTCCCAAATATTATATGGTTAGGAAATCTGGGGATGAAGAGATTTTAATTGCTAAAAGTTTGTGCAAAACAAATTTTTAAGAAGAATGCTTGGCCTCCCAACTTACAGCTCAGCTGCTTTACTTACAGCACATATAAGAGAATTCACTACTTTGATCAAAGTTCAATACATTTATAGCACTTACAGGCTGTATATTCTGCATATAAATTTAGAGCACCTAACAAGGTGAAATCTGGAGGAACAGCTTAACAAGACACAAACTTTAGACTTCCTCTGGTTTTTGCCAGCCCATTCCTTGGGATTCTCAGAACCTGACTAGGACTATGTGCAAAAGTGTGAAATTCGTAATTAAGCTTAGAATAAAAGATATTTACACACATCTAGATATGTCAGTCATGCATAAAATAAATATGTCCCCTTGGCTTCCTCCTCTAAAGAACATTCATAATTTTGAGAATATTTGGCTATTTTGAACAACAATATGTTACGGACGGTCTTTACAGCTCTCCATTTTCTACCTATGCAGTTGGCCTATTTAGAAAGGAGGTATGCTGGAATTGAGAGACAAAATCATGTTTGCCCATGTAGGTCTGGCCAAGCTGAAGATTTACCAGACAATCTACTTTCTTTTAACCTACATAACTTGTCTTAGAAGCCTTTTGCTACACCAGTTCAAACACTGGCATACTCACTATGTAATGAAAATGTTTTGGTTATATGGGTTGCCGCTCTATTTGCCTCATCAGCAGCAAAAACAAGAAAAAAAATATATGAAGGAAAGGTTCCTTATAAACTAAATGAACCAATGAATTTCTAACTGTTATCATCTTATTTTCATATGTTGATGGGGGGCGGGGAACATTTTTAAAACATGTAACTGATTCTTGGAAAAGGGCCAATCTTGTGTTTTTATTTATTTTACTAAGTTGTATTGATTTTAAAATTTTTATTTTGCTAAAGCTAAAGGTTCTAAATTAATAAACTTGACTTTGCCTAAATAAGTAACATTCAAAAATAACAAACAGTGTTAAAGAAAAACTTGTGGAAATGTCAACGTTTCTATGTCAAAAATGGCTATTTACTTCAGCATGGCTGACATGTCCTTGTGTCAGAAAGCTTTAGTTTCCCATTGGAGAAAACAGTCAATTTTGAATACCATTTTAAAACAAGGTATATATACTTCAGATTGGAAGGTTTGGGGGAAAGAGGTAATTTAGTGTACCAACAGTTATGTTTTAAAATTAACTTATTTTTTATTTAGTTCACCGACTGAAACTTCCATCCCCACAGCACATACACACACTTCTATTGATATAATTCTCCTAAATTCCTTCCCCATTATCCACAGACAGAAGGACTGGGCTACTAGTATTTAAATTAAGCATGCCAAATTTTCGCATGAATATTTTGTTTTCTTTTGTACATTACTACTCCATACTACAGACAACTCTTTCATTAATTATTGTGGAGTTAGAATAAAAGCAGTGGGAATTAAAACATTTCTGTTAGCAACTTGTTTTCCTTTCTTCTGCCACGAGACATGAAACTTGAATAACATATCAAAATTCAGAATTTACAACATATACGGTGCTCCCAAAACATAAACTCTGCCATGCTGCACATGCTGTAATTATAGTATACATTAACACACAAAAATATGTTAAATTACATTTAACAGACGAAACGGGAATAGAAAACACTGCATATGTGCAATGTGGCTGAGTTAATATTACAGAAGCAAGCTTAGTTTTTGGAAATTCCTAACTTGATATATCAAACTTCAGCAATGCACAGTTACTAATTTTTGCACTTTAAGCTATTCATATTTTTTCTCCTTTGTTTGTATACCATGTACACCTTTAGGCACTTTTGGAAAAAAAAACTTGATTTTTAAAAAATTAAAATATTATATGTCCCTTATACCATAACTTCATATTTTGTTTCTCTCAAATACTTCGTCCTCTCTGCTTATGGACAGTATGTACATCTTAGTCATACTGATTGCCAGTTGATGGCTAATCCGTGTACTTTTCCTTTATTTTAAATTTGGGTTTAACATATTCCATAAATATTTAATGACAAAATGGTATGAGGAAGGTGGCAGTGGAGGAGAGTTTTCTTCACAGGCCAAATCTCTAATTTCAAATCAAGGCCAATGACTAGAATCTGCACTATGCCTGTTTCTGGTCTGCAATATTCCCTAAACCGACGTGCTACTGGTCTTCAGTGGAGGATGCTGCGAAGCCACATTATCAAGTTTCAACTAGTCCACTCCATACCATCACCTGCCAAATGCTACATGCTTGTACTCAGGAAACCCCCTGGAAAAGAGCTCAGTGGTAGAACCTAGCAGCAGGGCTGGAATCCTGTGGGTCCCACATGACTGGCTGCCATAATAGCAGAATTGGGTAAAATGTACTTTGTTGCAGGCAGGATTGGGGAGAGGGGGAACAGAGTGTGGTAATTTGTGGGAAAATACTAAATCTCTCATCATTTGCCATAAATAGAATTTCAGGAATTTACAGGAAGTTTTTCCTTTATTTTAAATAAAGGATTTAATACTTAAATTTAAGCAAGGGATAAAAAGAGATTTGATGTCTATTATAACAGGAGTTAAAGTATTTTTAAAATAGTTTAAGCAACATTTCTTTTATTCTTTTAGTGGTAAAAATTGTGTGTGAATTCTGTTTATATACAGACACAGTAAAAACTGCGTTATCTGGCACTTTATCACCTGGAAAACTCTAGAACCCAACATTTCTAATATCTCTGATTTCTCACCTCAGACAGCTCCCTGCAAGCAGCAACATGTCCCTGGTGCTCCTAGGCGGAGCCAACACTGAACGCTGGCTCCACAGTTCCCATTGGCTGGGAACCATGGCCAGTGGGATATATGGGGACAGTGCCTGCAGATGGAGGCAGTGTGCAGAGCCTCCTGCCCAAGATGAGTGCCACCCGGATCTGGCACCCCAAAACCCCTCCTGAACCCCAATCCCCTCCCCCAAACCCCTCACATACCCAAACTCCCTCCCTCCATTTGTAGGTATAACTCTTGTTAAGTGGAATTTTTGACTAACCGGAACCCCCCATTGCCTCAACATGCCAAATAAAGCTTTTCCTGCATGATTCATTAACCCCATTAACATTGTGGGGTTTGGGGTTTTTTGTAGCATGAAGGAATCTGTCTCTCTTGCATGATTTGCGTGATCTAAGGTTTTTGCAAGTGGGAGTACGATAAAATGCAAGAAACAATAGAGGTCAGCTCCAGGCACCAGCTCAGCAAGCAGGTGCGTGGGGCTGCCAAGGGGAAGGGGTGGCACGTCGGGCTCTTTGACAGCAATTCAGTGGTGGGTACCTCTGTCCCTCTCGGAGCAAAGGACCTGCCGCCGAATTGCCACCGAAGAAAGTGGCGCTGTGGAACTGCCGCTCATCGTGATCGCAGCTTTTTTTTTTTTTTCCCACTGCTTGGGGCGGCAAAAACCCTGGAGCCGATCCTGATCCTGCTCATCCTTTTATGGTCAAAACTTTCCATACTTCTGGAAGACTGAGGAGAAGTTGGCTCTCCCAGACCCACATCAAGGAGATATATCCCCCAATACCTAGGACACTGGATTCACTAAATTTTTAAAAACCAAGTGGTTAAATCAAAATAATTTGTTCTCTTGTAATATAGATATTGATGTGATTCACTTCTCAGATAATACTCACGTATTACAATCAAATTTAAAATAAAAAGACTTCTGCCATCTTAGTGCTTCATGATTTACAGTTTCTTTCTTTGACCATTTTCCAAAGAGACGTGCATGGTGGACATTATTTGCTCTATAAACATTTCCTAAGTTAGGCTGCAATTTCCAACCATTATAAATGCAGAGCAGGTGTAGAATCAGAATGTGAGAGTATGATTTGAGAGCAGATTATTTCAGCAGATAGTAAAAATGAACAATTGTAAATAAATGCTGTGAATACTTTCAGCATTAGCCCGGCACACTTGCATAATGACAAAACCTCTGATATACTTATTTTGGTGCAATCATCCAAGCAAACATTCTACAATATAAATACCAAACATCTTGTCCTTATTATCATTATTATTGATTGGCTGAGTTGTATAGATGTGATGTATAGACAACTCTATATGAAAATGAATTTGTGTTACATCTTTCCAAAGGAAAATTCAATCAACTTGTAAGAGATATAGAGATTAAGACAAAAAGAAAACAGAACAGAAATAAATAATGCACTAGAAATGTTATTTGCAGTGCAAAAACACTATTTACGGCAGCTGTGCTTTCTGCCATTTAGTTGATTGTTATACAGTAAACTAAGGACACATTCAGCGACTCTGTACTTTAGCCATCAAGCAACACAGAAGAATTTTGTTGAATGATTTCTTCAAATACTGTATATTATAAGCACACAGAACCTTTTTTATTTCTTGAATAGCCATAGGTATATCATTCTTGAATATACCTTGGTTGTCCTTAAATATTTGCCTGCTATATAAAGTGATTACAACTGTGACAAAGTATTTTATAGGTTTTCTAAATATGTACTTATTCTTCTGCACTAAAAAAATCTCCATTTCCATCCTGAAAAAATTAAATAAAAAGAATGTACATACCCAAATCTTTTTCTAGTTAAATATCCCCTTATCCATCTTTGAACAATCACAACTGGTGAGTGATGAGCTAGAATGTGATTGATCTTTGCATTGATATCTTTTACCACATTTATCTCCTCCTCAATCGTTGCTTCCTGTATGAATTCAAATGAAAATACGTTGAATATTGTGCCTTAAAATTTGTACTTCTCTAATAAATAATTTTGAAACAATGTATTTTAAAATGATTATTATTTTAATTTTCATTCCATAGCTCACAATTGAAGGGGAAGAGCAAGGTATTTTGCTTGAAGAAAACTTAAAACAAGCAGAATAAAAAACTGTCAATTTTTATTGAAACAGAGCTGAGGAAATAATTTATAACCCAAAGCTGAGTCTCTACCCTCCTTCCCATATAAAATAAACACCTGTCGGTGAGACTATGCTGCCTATTGTAGAAAGGTAATTCATTTTAAATTACAGAAAAGCTAGTTAGTGCTCTGAACATAAAGATAACCCTAGATTATTACAATATTATTGTTACTGTAGGACAATGAAAAAATACTGTTTTCTTTCTTTAGTAAAATATCTGAATAACTGAACGGGTTATGAATTATTAGGAATTATGAAAATGAGAATATAGTTTGATTATAAATACAATAAAAAGTAATGTAAAACAAGACACAGCTCACTTTTCTATAGTACTTGATCAAGCCAAAAATGAAAAAAATATACTTCTCATTTTTCACAAAATTTTCATCTCTCTTCTCAGCTACAGGCTCCACCTACTAAACTGTTTATGCCTAAACCCACACGGAGTTGGCCTAAAATACAGGTTGCTACTTTATTCAGCATGCAGCAGTTACAAACATTCAATTTCAGAAAATGTTACTACAGTCAAACATACCTTCAGCAGTTACTCAAACGGGCTGACAGAATTGGTTGTTTAATGGAGATGGTCTTCTACCATAAGTGGAGTAGAATTATGCATAATACATTTGGATATGCTTAGAAGAGGTCTCTTAAATCAGAAAGATGCCTTATATGGGTGGGTTTCAAACAGATTTCAATATTAAAGCATATTAAAAATTTTCGAGCATGGTTTTATTACAATATCCTAGGTATAATTTAGAAAAAATGATAGAAGGTAATATTTTCAGTGTCTATCCCTCCCAAAAATAGAACTGGTTCCTATTTCAGGGCCCAATACTCTAGCTATTATTAATGTGAGTAGTGCCAATGAAATCAAGTGGTGTTTGAAAAGTTACATTTTCTACTGTTTTTAATTTTTTATTGTAAACCATCCAAAGGAGCTGTGAAGTTAACTGCACAAATGTTTTGTCATTATAACCTTTGGCTACCACCTTCAGTAAGACATAGTCCCATCTCCACTAAAGTAGTTCCATAAGAAGGAGGGGAAAATAGCATTCTTGAGGGGAGTTTTCCTATTGTCTGCATTTACTGAATGCTTTTTCTCAAGATATGTTAATACTTTAAGTTCCCCAGATTGTTTTCATCCAAATATATTTTGTCACCTTTAGGATTCTTTCTATGTTTTTGGAACTTCAGAAATGCAGGGTTTACGAGCACCAAAAAACAACTCTTAAAGTTATTCCTCTCAGGGCAAAGATTGTATTTTCAAAAACCAGTTTAACTAATAGCATATATCAATTTCTTTAAAGTTATAAATTTTATTATAGGCAAAAAATATTGTAGGAAGACATAATCCAGTTTTATTTTAGTACATATGTGTTAAGCACATCTCTTATCATCAGAGCTCCAAGTTGCACCTCATTTCTAGTGCATTATAATGAAAATATTCATGTTTCTAGTTGGGTTTAACATGTTTGTGTCCCACTGCAAAAATCTACCTCCAGTTGATGGAGGCTAGGAAGTAACGTCCATGCACCATCTAGTACTGACTGTTGTCAGAGAGAGAGAATAGTAAACCACATGGTCTAATGGTCTGATCCACTGTCTCAATACCTATTTTCACAAAATGAGAGGTGGCACACGCTCCATAGTAACAGTGCAAGAGAACAAACTATAATATTTGGATTCAGATAAGAATCTTAGATCTACCCCAGTTCAATGTTGTTCAGCTCTAGGGTTTTGGCTCAGCACCACTGCTGAATAATATATTACTATATTTTCAATTTTTGTTGCAATACAGCAGCTAATTGTCCTATTAAAACAGTAAATGATATTGAAGGTTTTGTATCATATAATATAATACAGGATTATTATATTTCTGCACCACAGATTTATTTTATGAAGTCAATGTTGTGCTATTTTAGTACAAAAGTCTGGCATTTCTTATAACTCAATTTTTCAATTAATTTTCAGTAAAAATGTCAAAGAATTATCTTTTTTTAACTACTAGTATGATGCACATTGCAGAGGGAAAAAATGAGTGATTGATTATAAATAGACTCTGGAAATTATCTGCATGAGCAACAGATTTATTTCAATGGTATATGGTATAATAAAATTAAGTAAAACATAGTCATTTACAAAACATTAGTCATCAACCTTAGAAGACATTAGCTTGGATGAATGAGTTTCTGACATGGTGCAGTTATTATCCATAGCCACTGTACATTTAGAAGTATTGCATGGCAAATCAATGCTTATTGTTCCATGTGCTGGTACTAATAGATAGGTTTTCTTAAATATGTGTATCGTGACCGAAGAACCTCTTAATGCGAACTGCCAAGTGCAGAGAGGTTGCTGGAATCTCCTGATTCTAGCACATACATTCTTGTTCACCAAACAGGGCTGGCACCAGCTCAGCAAGCAGGTGCTTGGGGCGGCCAAGGGGAAGGGGCAGCACATCGGGCTCTTTGGCGGCAATTCGGCAATGGGTCCCTCTGTCCCTCTCGGAGGAAAGGATCTACCGCAGAATTGCCGCCGAAGAAGAAAGTGGCGTGGTGGAACTGCTGCTGATCACGACCGCGGCTTTTTTTTTCTTCGCCACTTGGGGCAGCAAAAACCCTGGAGCCAGCCCTGTCACCAAAGAATGTCATATGAGGTCTCAAATGAAAGCTAGTGTCATACTGGTCATCAGTATCATTATGAAATGTATGCACAAGTACTACTGTAAGGATTTATGCATCTATACTAAAAATATATTCTGAAAGCTTGTATTAAGATAGTAGTCACCATCAAAGGTGAAAAACATGTTTTCTGTCAGACAGAACATATCTCTCCATTTATCTGTGTAAATTAAGTACTGTCTCATTCACAATGGGTCCCCTATCACTAGTCTTGATTGAATACTGAGTAAGGAGGGTAAGAAAGAATTTCAGAAAGGATCTAATAGGAAGAGAAGTACAGTGGGGGAAGAGAACCTTATTATCGTAAGCGGTACATTAGAGGTTTCCTTGACTATATTTGAGAGACAAAATAGACACCCTGGCACCCTTTACTAAGGAAGAAAAAGAACCGTGGTTTTGCATCATGCAAAAGGGGTCTCAATCAGTGTCTGAAAATGCTAAAGAGCATTTTGGGTGAGTTAAGCCTCTTTAGACAGATGAGTAACTTGTTAGTTGAGTTTAGCCTCTAGAAAGCATGTTATGATATTGATTTACATAGAATCATTTGTTTCCAATATTCTTACTCACTATTACTTGAATCTCTATTTTTTAACAATAAACTTGTTTTTGTTTTCACTATAAATACATCTAAGTGCTGTGATGTAAAGCAAAGTGTTGAATCTTATGAGCTGGTGTGTACTGTTCCTGTGGGAATAGCAGGCCTGGTAATTCTGTGAGTGTTCACTGGATAAGGGGTTGGACACTACAGATAACGCACCAAATATTCGGGGGTTAGTATGTGCCTGTTGCTATCTGTACAGAGAAGGGGAAACCTGGAAGGTAGTACTTGTGCTGCCAAAGACTGGAAGTTTCAGGGAGCTGATCTACAACTCACAGAGACAAGACTATGCTAAGGGCAGGTAGTTGTGAGATGCCTCACAACCCTGGTACTCGTGAGGAGCGACACAACCTGCTGGAAATGTTCATATTACTGTATAACAGATTACCGAATTTTGGTTTTGATCAAAGCATAGGAATACAATGGCAAACCAAAGAGAGTGTACTGTATAGATAGACTAAGCATTTTGATCACATACAACTGTTTTAATATATAAATGCTTTATTCTAATCAAAAAATATGGAACACAGTTTTAACACAGCTATCATAAAATGTATATAAAACAGTGCAACACAGTCAAATAAAACATTAACATTCTATTAAGGAATATCTAATATAATCTGATGTAACATAATTGCTTACCTTTCTAGGAGCATGGCAAAAATCAAGGAAAAAGCTAGGGTTAAATGGTTTATATTTGGGGGGAAGTTTCCAGTTCTCAACAATTTCCTGATCAGAAATTACATAGTAATCCAGTGCTTTGAGAGATAAAATGCTGTTAACAACAATATGCCTATATGCTATTCTTAGACTCAGTGGAGTATCAAACAAGGTGAGGCATGTCAGGTTAGGGCAGAAAGATAACGAATGCACATTATCCAGTTTTCCAATTCCACTGTCATGAAGATAGAGTAGATTTAATTCCTTCATGCCTTCCCAAAATGTCGGGCCAGGAAGATGCTGTATCTGAAATAATGATGAAAATGAAATTTTGAATTATGTAGTTTATTAGATCCTAAATTATAAACTGCCACAGTGAGCAATACTCTCTATGTAAGTAGCTGCAATTCCACTGACTACTCCGGGGCTGTATCTGGACCCTAATTATTATTTTGAGCTACTGCATGATGTGACCAGGATGCCACTAAATACATAACCCTCCCCGGGTATCACAGCTATGAGCTATAACAATGTAAAAAGGTTAAACATGTTGGAGCTAATTATTATTTATAGTGTCACAAGTTCACATATCTATCAAACCCAAGTCCCTACAAACCACGTTAGGCAGCAATTTTGGATTTGCTTCTTCAGAACTTTGTTTTTCAGCATCTTTCTGTTTGTGGCTTGTCTCAACAGATCTCCATCACACAAAACAAGATCAGAAGGTCAAATCTACTTGAAAACTTTTGCTTCATGAATTGAAAAGACATTTCCAATGCCACATGCCAAAGGCTTTATTCCCAATAGGTGACACTTTTTCAACCCAAGGAGAATAGATTTTTCTATTTTCCCCAAAGAAACAAACAAAAAAAATCCAGTTCCAATCTATTATATTTTAGGAGTATTAATGGAATAGAACCATGCAAAGGAAGATATAGACCAAAGATAAACAAAAAAATCTTAAAAGTAAATTCTATAATAATGCAAACATAAGAACAGCCCTATTGGGTCACACCAAAGGTCCATCTAACCCAGTATTCTGTCTTCCAACAGTAGACAATGCCAGGTGCCACAGAGGGAATGAGCAGAACAGGTAATCATCAAGTGATCCATCCTTATCACTCATTCCCAGCTTCTGGCAAACAGAGGTTAGGGACACCATCCCTGCCCATCCTGGCTAATAGCCATTGATGGACCTATCCTCCATGAATGTATCTAGTTCTTTTTTGAACTCTGTTATAGTCTTGCCCTTCACAACATCCTCTGGCAAGGAGTTCCACAGGTTGACTATGAGTTGTGTGAAAAAAATACTTCCTTTTGTTTGTTTTAAATCTGCTGGCTATTAATTTCATTTGGTGGCCCCTAGTTCTTGTGTTATGAGAAGGAGTAAACAACACTTCCTTATTTACTTTCTCCACACCAGACATGATTTTATAGACCTCTATCATATCTCCCCTTAGTTGTCTCTTTTCCAAGCTGAAAAATCCCAGTCTTATTAATCTCTCGTCATACTGCAGCCATTCCATACCCCTAATAATTTTTGTTGCCCTTTTCTGAACCTTTTCCAGTTCCAATATATCTTTTTTGAGATGGGGCAACCACATGTGCACACAGTATTCAAGATGTGGGAGTACCATGGATTTATATAGAGGCAATATGATATCTTCTGTCTTTTTATCTATCCCTTTCTTAATGATTCCCAACATTCTATTTGCTTTTTTGACTGCTGCTGCACATTGAGTGGATGTTTTCAGAGAACTATCCACAATGACTCCAGTATCTCTTTCTTGAGTGGTAACAGCTAATCTAGACCCATTTTATATGTATAGTTGGGATTATATTTTCCAATGTACATTACTTTGCATTTATCAACACTGAATTTCATCTGCCATTCTGTTGCCCAGTCACCCAATTTTGAGAGATCCTTTTGTAGCTCTTGGCAGTCTGCCTGGGACTGAACTATCTTGAGTAGTTTTGTATCATCTGCAAATTTTGCCACCTCAGTGTTTACTCCTTTTTCCAGATCATTTATGAATATGATAAATAGGACTAGGCTCAGTACAGACCCCTAGGAGTCACTGCTATTTACCTCTCTCCATTCTGAAAATGGACCATTTATTTCTACCCTGTGTTTCCTATCTTTTAACCAGTTACCAATCTATGAGAGAACCTTCCCTCTTATCCCCTGGCTGGTTACTTTGCTTAAGAGCCTTTGGCGAGGGATCTTATCAAAGGCCTTCTGAAAATCTAAACACACTATATCTACTGGATTCCCCCTTGTCCATGCTTGTTGACCCCCTCAAAGAATTCATTTAGTTTCTCGGCAATTGCCTTATCGTCCTTGAGTGCTCCTTTAGCATCTTGATCATCCAATGGCTCCACTAGCTGTTTAGCAGGCTTCCTGCTTCTATTGAGATATACCTTTAAAAAAATTGCTATTATTTTTTGAGTCTTTGGCTAGCTGTACTTCAAATTCTTTTTTGGCCTTCCTAATTATATTTTTACACTTTATTTGCCAAAGTTTATGCTCCTTTCTATTTTCCTCACCAGGATTTAACTTCCACTTTTTAAAGAACAGCCTCCCAAAAGAAGCAGTGAAAGCCCTTATGTTTTAATCATTTAAAACTAGACTGGACAAAGCATGTTAATATACAACAGGGAACAATCCTTTAATATTAGGAGAAAACCAAGGGTAGGTCTACACTGCAATTAAAAACCCACAGCTGGCTCATGCCACCTGACTCGGGTTTGCAGGGCTTGGGCTTGGTCTGCATCCCAAATTCTAGGACCCTGCAAGATGGGAGGATCCCAGAACTTGGGCTGCAGCCTGAACCAGAACATCTACACCACAATAAAACAGCTCCGCATCAAGAGTCAGCTGACAGGGGCCAGCTGTTGGTGGTCTCTAACTCCAGTGTAGATATACCCTAAATGGCCTATCTTACTGGGTCTTTTCCTCTGCTAACATCTATGCATTAGACAATGCATGGAAAATTTTTACTGGGAAAAACTCCATTTCATGCTATCATTTGTCAGTCAACCAAATTCTATATTTATATAATCTTGACATATCATTATAAATTAATGTGCAGATGTGTTGAGCTATTATTATCATCACTTAAGACTTAAGTTACAGTAATGCACAGAGGCCCTAGTAAGAATTAGAACCTCCTTGTGGTAGGTGTTGTGCTAGAAAATGGTAGACATAGGGTGAAATCCTGGCCCTATTCAAATCAATAGCAAAAATCCAATTGTCTTCAGTGCAGCCAATATTATACCAACTGTTCCTGAACAGATATTTTTAGAGTAAAAATCTAAAATATTAAATCACAAGAGCAACTGCTATGTACAAACAATACTGTTAAAGTCTGCATTTAAAATGTAAATTGCTTCTAAGAAATACTGGGAAAACACACAAGTTTGCAGATAAATTTACTTCACTGAACTATTCTATTTTGCATATTTCTAAAACAACTATTTACCTGATTTCCATGGAGATCCAGCTTAACTAAATGAGTACAACATTCAAGTGCGTCAATATCTGTAATATAATTATTAGACAGGATGCATACTTTAAGCAAAACACAGTATTGCAAATGTCTCACGTTCTTTAAATATAGCCCATTTAATTGAACTATAACAAGATCTTTCAGTTTCTTTCGGGGGGCTTGACTGGCAGTTTGTCCATATTTGAGTAACAGATTTTCAGAAGTAGAAACAAGGTGTTCTGTTAATTCCTCCATGGCTGGTTATTTGCTTTGTGGTTCATCCACAAGAGATCTAAGAAAAGAAGAAGGACTACACAGTAGGTTGCATTTATTCAACTTTCAAAAGAAAAACTTCAAATACCCCAAATAAATATACAACTGTATGTTACAACACTGCTTGCTCTGTAAAATATTACACATCCACGGGGGAAGAGGGGGGGATCTGTTATGGGATTAATTTGAAAACATAAGAGTGAATGAAAAAATGCAAGTGCATGTTACTAGTATATAGTACATTTTATTCCAAAGGAACCCAAAAAGTGCTTTGCAAACTGTAGGCTTGATTATGCAACCCTTTATATTTTGTATTCATTCAATCAAGCAGTGAATGAATAATAGATACATAAATGTACTGGATGTTTATTAGTTGATCTGTTAACATGAGTACGGGTTGTAGGGATGAATTCATCAGCTACTAAATGCAGCCACTTTGGAAGAGAGACAATGTTTAAGAATGCACAACAACACAACACAATAAATTAGACAGGAAAAAGCAAAGAATAACATGAACCATTGGTACTGCATAGAGAAATTTGTTGGCAGAATGCAACTTCCTGTGTTACAGTCTAGTTAGGACACTAGTGCTAACAGCCCTGCTCTTACAAAAAAACTTCTATGAATTCTTTAATAACCACAAATGGTGAACTCTGTTTTACAGCTTATCCAAAAGAGAGCACCTAAAGCAGCATAAATGTCCCTGCGGCTAGTATTTCTTAATGAATCATCAATACCACTTGCTGCATCAGCTAAGAAGGTTTTCTTTTCAAATACTGAGACAATCCAACACTATCTGCTGTATGACATTTGCTGGAATCAGGCGCAATTTGATGTGGTTTTATTGATAAAGGTAGGAATGTCCATTTAGTTGAAATTATCTTTTTTTAAAAAAATGTAACTGCAAAGAACAGCTGGATTCAGCCATTTTTTTAGACTTTAATTATTGTAACATAAGGAATGCACACATAAATGTATGAATTATCAAAATCAATTAATGCCACAATATTAAAAATAAAAAATAAGTACAGAAATATTTTACTCCAGTATTAGGGATCTAATTAAAGATTCAAAGATTTCAGTTGAACAGAAATCAGTAAACCTTTCATGAGTTTTATATCTTCAGCAATTTCCTAAATTCCTTGTAAATTATTATACATTTTTAATCACACTGTGAAAACTATGCCTCTATAGAGTATAGTGCAGGACTCGGCAGCCTTTCAGAAGTGGTGTGCCAAGTCTTCATTTATTCACTCTAATTTAAGGTTTCACGTGCCAGTAAAACATTTTAACATTTTTAGAAGGTCTCTTTCTCAGTCTCTAATATTTAACTAAACTATTGTTGTATGTAAAGTAAATAAGGTTTTTAAAATGTTTAAGAAGCTTAATTTAAAATTAAATTAAAATGCAGAGCCCCCTAGACCAGTGGCCAGGACCCGGACAGTGTGAGTGCCACTGAAAATCAGCTCGCGTGCCGCCTTCGGCACCCGTGCCATAGATTGCCTACCCCTGGTATAGTGCATACTAGTTACAACAGACACCACTCTACTCTCAACCTTTATTCATTATATACAATTAGGTGAAGTACATGTGGCAGAGGTGTATGTGAAGGAAACAAGGTTTGAATAAATGAGAGTCTATGATAAAGTACTAAACAGGATTGCAAACCATTCTCCAGTTCAGAAGGATAGGAATTTTCACTTAAAGGAACTATTCCACCTGGAGAGAATACAATACATGAAAATTTGCTGGTTATCTGTTGAGAGTACTACACTGTTACAAGAGGCACTTATTTCTAGCTTCTTACTTAAAATGTCAAATGTTTATCTATTACCAGGAACATGTTTTAATCCATTTTGTACAGTGTACTTTTGAACAAGGATATAGTGTTCATGAAACATGGCAAATTAATGGGATCCATTAATAATATTACATTTCTGCCAACTAGCAGAACAAAATGAAAATGGTACCAAGAACCTAAAACTGCAGGAATATTCACCTTAATTAAAAACAAATTGTGTAATTATATCTGCAACAGTGAATGAAGGATCCAAACTTTCTCTCACCGACATGAATGAAGGTTTTACCATTGGCTTCAATAGGAGTCTGAGTCTGGAAAAATAAATAAGTTAATTCCAGATCAGTAGCACTTTGATATTTTAGGGTCCATCAGCATTTACTCTCTAAGCCACCACTTTTAGCACTTTATAACTAGGTGATAAAAAATTGGCTTTTTGGTAGAACTAGGATACTTTTCTCATGATATACTTTGTTTCCTAAATTCTTTATAGCAGTTTTTGTATTACTTTTAAGGCTTCCTTTATTATAAGATTTGTGTATGGTGAGACTTTATCAAAAGATACCACACTTTCATTTTTCTCTGTTTATATTCTGCACCCATAGAATCTAAATTCAGAAGAACAAATGAAGGTCGCAGCTCAGGAGCCATAACATCCAAAAGAAAGTAATGAGGCAGGAAAAACTCTCAGCAATGTGGGTTATACCAATACTGAACTGTTTGTAGGTTAGGGGACAGCTGTGTGTGTAAAATTAAGCACATGCGTTAAGTCTTTGAAGGATCAGGACCCAATTCCTTACCTGTAGTATCTATATGATGTTAACAAAGTATAAATAACTAGGGCTGTTGATTAATCACAATTGACTCACGCGATTAACTCAAAAAAATTAATCGCAATTAAAAAATGTAATCACAATTAATCACACTGTTAAATAGTAGAATATCAATTGAAATTTAATAAATACAATAAAAGCTGTTTTATCCAGCATGTTGAGGGAATGGGTGGTGCCAGTAAGTGAAAAATGCCAGTTAACTAAGAGAGAGGGAGTGTAGGTGCAGGAGGGGATGCGAGCTAGTGGGTTGGGGCACAGGAGTGGGTGCAGGATGCTGGATCTGGGGGGCACTCACCTCAGGCGGCTCCTCACAAGCGATGACCGGTCCACACGCTGCCCCCACCTCAACCTGCCACGAGCACTAGCTTTTCAGCTCCCATTGGCTGGGAACCTTGGCCAATGGGAGCTGCAGGGGTGGTGTCTGTGGGTGGAGACAGCGTGCAGAGCCACCTGCCATGCCTCCGCCTAAGAGCAGCCAGGACAGGTCATCGCTTCCGGGGAGCCGTCCGAGCTGAGTGCCTCCCAGATCTGGCACCCCATCCTGCCCCTCGAGTCCCCTCCTGCGCCCAAACTCCGTCCCAGAGCCCACGCTCCACACCCACTCCTGTGCCCCAACCCCCTGCCAGCCCAGTGCCAACCAGACTATAAACCGGAATTTCAATGAAGATCAGAAATGCCAGTTTAGAGAGCTTTCTGGTCGATGAAGTGCTGGGTAAAACAGTTTTTACTGTATCTGTAGATGGTTTTTCAACATTTTCAAACATGCTGATTTAAATTACAACACCGAATACAATGTGTACAGTGCTCACTTTATATTATTATTTTTATTACAAATATTTGTGCTGTAAAAAAATAAAAAGAAATGGTATTTTTCAATTCACCTCAGACAAGTACTATAGTGCAATCCCTTTGTTGTGAAAGTGCAACTTACAAATCTAGATTTTTACTTGTTACATAACTGCATCCAAAACAAAACTTGTAAAACTACAAGTACACTCAGTCCTACTTCTTGTTCAGCCAATTGGTCAGATGAACAAGTTTGTTTACATTTATAGGAAATAATGCTGCCCACTTATTATTTATATCACCTGAAAGTGAGAACAGGCGTTCGCATGGCATTTTTGTAGCCGGCACTGCAAGGTATTTATGTGCCACATATGCTAAACATTCACATGCCCCTTCCTGCTTCGACCACCATTCCAGAGGACATGCTTCCACGCTGATGAGACTCATTAAAAAAAAAGTGTTAATTAAATTTGTTACTGACCTCCCTGAGGGAGAATTGCATGTCTCCTGCTCTGTTTTACCCACATTCTGCCATATACAGTATTTCATGTTATAGCAGTCTCGGATGATGACCCATCACATGTTGTTCACTTTAAGAACACTTTCACTGCAGAGCTGACAAAACACCAAGAAGATACCAATGTGAGCTTTCTAAAGATAGATATAGCACTTGACCCAAGGTTTAAGAGTCTGAAGTGCCTTCCAAAATCTGAGAGGGAAGAGGTGTGGAACATGCTTTCAGAAGTGTTAAAAGAGCAGTACTCCAATGTGGAAACTACAGAACCCGAACCACCAAAAAAGAAAATCAACCTTCTGCTAGTGACACCTCACTCAGATGATAAAAATTAACATGCGTTGGTCCACACTGTTTTGGATTGTTATCAAGCAGAACCTGTCATCAGTATGGATGCATGTCCTCTGGAATGGTGGTTGAAGTATGAAGGGACATATCTTTGGGGCATCAGGCACGTAAATATCTTGCGATGCCAGCTACAACATTGCTATGCAAACACCTATTTTTACTTTCAGGTGACATTGTAAACAAGAAGCGGGCAGCATTATCTCCTGCAAATGTAAACAAACTTGTTTGAGAGACTGGCTGAACAAGAAGTACCAGTGAGTGGACTTGTAGGCTCTAAGGCTTTGCATTGTTTTATTTTTGAATGCACTTATTTTTTGTACATAATTCTACATTTGTAAGTTCAACTTTTACAATAAAGAGATTGCACTACAGTACATGTATTAGGTGAATTGAAAAATACTATTTCTTTTGTTTTTTATAGTGCAAATATTTGTAATAAAAATAATTATAAAGAAAGCACTGTACACTTTGTATTCTGTGCTGTAATTGAAATTAATATATTTGAAAATGTAGAAAATATCCAAAACTATTTTTGGTATTCTATTATTGTTTACCAGTGCATTTAATCGCTTGACAACCCTATAAATTACTAAATTGAGTACTGAGCAAAACAACCTCGCCTCACAATGATGCATTTCTTTTGGACTGGTGTTGATAAATTAACTGCAGTTTACACTAGAAAATTAAAACCAGCCTATCTGGTCTACACTAGAAAATTAAGTCATTTTAGCTATGTCTCACAGGAGTGTGAAAAATCCAAACCCTTGAGCAGCATAGTTAAACCAACATAATCCCTGATGTAGGCGGTGCTACATCAACAGAAGAATTCTTCCATTAGCCTACCTACCACTCCTCAGGGATTCCCTAAACAAACGGGAGAACCCCTCCCATCAGTGTAAATAGTGTCTCTACTGAAGCGCTACAGCCAAGCAGCTGTGCTGCTGTAACATTTACGTGTAGACATACCCTTAGGCTTGTAAGTAAGTTTACAACTCCTGTGAATAAAGCTATTTATGTGCCCAAGGCCTGGTCTATACTAGGAATTTACTTCAGTATAGCTGCTTCTCTCAGGAATGTGAAAAATCTATACCACTAAAAGGGCAAGTCTACACTACAACTGGGATCAGTGCTCTCAGATCGATCCACCAGCAGTTGATTTAGCAGGTCTAATAAAGACCCACCAAATCGACTGCAGATCCCTCTACAGTCAACTCCTGTACTCTACGCCTGATGAGAAGAGTAAGGTAAATCAATGGGAGATTTTCTCCAGCTACGTTATTCATGTAGCTGGAGCTGCGTAGCACAGGTCGACTTACTGTGGTAGTGTAGACATAGCCAGAGTTGTAGCTATCCCAACCTAACTCCCAGGATAGACAGCACTGCCCTTGAAGAATTCTTCCATCAACCTAGCTATGGCCTCTCAAGGAGGCGGATTATCTATATAAACAGCTGCACCCCTGTAGCATTTTAAGTGTAGACATACCCCAAGCCTTTGTAGGTTTGAGCCTATGCACAGAAGATACATTCATAGGTTCCAACAATGTCCACCCATTACTAGAACTGGAAGGAAAGTTATTTTTCTCTTTAATTGATAATCCTTGTTGGCATTGAATAACCAAAATACCACTAAATTTATATACAAATTGTTGAGCAGTATTATTCAAAAATTCGGTATGAGCAGTCACTGAAGAATGCTTATGATTTAAATGCTTAGTTTGTTTTTTCTTGTAGACGTTTTTAATCAAACTGAATAAACATTGTAATTCTTTATCACTTGTGACATCTTTTAGACACTAGAACATAGCAAAAGGAACAACCCTTTCTTTTTCAATAAATAACAAAAAGCAAGTACAAAGGGAAAATAAATGACACTACACAGCATGAACACATTTTAATAAATTCCAAGTTTCCTATCAGTGTGCCTCAGAAAGACAACCGTACAATCTACTCACGTTGTTCTTGAAATTCAACTAGTAAAAATAGAAAACTAGGGCTCTGAACCACTTAGGCAGATTTTTATGTGTTCAGGTGCACTCAAGTGCACCCACATGAATCTAGTTGTAAGACTGGGCCAAAATACTGAGATGTATGTGAGTATTATAAAAGATTTCTGAACCAGATAATTTGAAGACAAGTTACTGTGCCACTTTAACACATCATTTATTACTATACTTCTCAGCATAGTACACAGACCATCAGGTATTATGTCATATTTTATAACTCCAAGTGCTAAGAAACTTAAACCAAGACACGTGGATCACTTTGTGCACTACTGACGTGCAGCCAGTTCTGGGCCAGAACACTGCTGCTTGAGCCAGGAGGTGAAGAACACTGCAGCTATTGGAAGGTGTAAATTGGGAATTAGGGAGCTATGCCCTAGACACTCACGTGGGAATCCAGCTAGGGAATAGAGTCTGACAACCTGACTCTTTCAAAAAATGCCAAGGACTCTTCGGGACGTGTTGTCAGTTTCAGCGGCAGACTTCGAAATTAAGGGTGAAATTTTCAGCTACAGACTCTAATTTGCCCCCAAACTCTGTAGTGAGAAATTACCGACCGGGACTGCACAATTAGCCCTTAGCGACCAGCAGGGCTCTGCTTTAAATCTTCACCCATCCCAGCCTGTCGGACACGCTGGGGATCAGCCCCTCGCCCGGGAGAGACCCTGGGGCTAGGCTCCTGGACCTTTGGTCCCCCGGGGTTCAGAGCCCCTCTGGGCCCGTTAAGAGACACGCGGGTTCAGCCCCCCACCTAGGCAAAACCCTGGGACTGGGCTCCCTCGGCTCCCGCGGAGTTCAGCCCCGCCGGGGTGCAAGCTACCCCGCCTCCCACCCCACTGCACTCACCCGCGTCCCGTGCCCAGCCCGGCCGGCGGCGGAGCTGCAGGGACCTGCGACCTTGTTTGTCTGGCGGTTACCATGGGAACCGGCCCTGGAGACGCCCGCCGGCCTGGGCCGGGCCAGGCCGGGGAGGCGGGGCCGCTTGCCGATCCCGGAAGGCCCCTGCTAGGCCAGGCTTTGCGTCGACAAGATGCCCGCGCAGGCTGAGCTCGATGTTTTGCTCCAAAAGGCCACTCGGCGGAGACTGGCGAAGTTTGACGAGCTGAGAGGTAGGGGCCGGCCGGGCTGCGCCGGGCCGGGGTCGCTGCTGGCCTCTGGGGCGGGGTGTTGGGGTGGAGCTGCAGCCCTGCAGGCTCCGACACAGGGCAGCGCCGCCCCCGCTTCCCTCCCCAGCTTCAGCAGCGGGGCCTCAAGCTCAGGGGAGTGACCCCGGAACCGCAGTGTCAAGCTCCCCTTCCTTAGACTAACTGTCCCAAGCATAGGCCCTGACGCTGCAAAGAGAGAGGTGGAGAGTTGTGTCCAATGAGCACCCCATAGGGTCACTCGGTAAGACCACAATCATGCAGACCCTGACGCATATGCTTAACTCTAAGGATGGGAGTATTCCCACTGACTTCATTGTAACTGCTCACATATTTAAAGTTAAACACATGCATCAACGTTTTCAGGATCAAGGCCCAAGTCATTTGTAAAGATGGGCATAGAACCCAGGTCTCCTGATTCCTAGTTCCATTTCTATATTCACTGTTTTACTCCCCAGTTCTTCAAAAGAATACGCTTGGTAGATTCTTACATCAATGTGACTCCGCCTATGTAGATCCTTTGGCTCGTTCACAACTTTATGAAGTGTGGTGTTAAAAGTAGGGGAGAAAAAAGGTTCAGATCTGGTTTGAAATAATGAGTTCTGAGGGGAAAACTTCTGCGGATTCTACAGAGTTTTAGGAGACAAGAGGAAGAGTAAGTAGGGAGGGTTGCACATTATTTTTAAATTTTTCCATTTTATTGTCAATTCTTTTAAAAAGCCACTTTTTTAGGGATTTCAAAAAGGGGCGATAGGAGAAATACAGTGTTTCCTACAACTGCTAGTTCTGCAGATCAACATAATGTTACAAGACTGAATCTGAGGAGGTTTACTGAGACTCAGATTACAGGAGAGATGCTGCATATTGAATACACCTCTACCCCAATATAACACTGTCCTCGGGAGCCAAAAAAACCTTATCGTGTTATAGGTGAAACCGTGTCATATTGAACTTGCCAGAGTGCGCAGCCCGTCCTCCCCCCCGGAGCACTGCTTTACTGCGTTATATCCAAATTCATGTTATATCTGGTTGTGTTATATGTGGGGTAGAGGTATATATGAACTGCCCTGTATGAATATATCAATGTTTTATAAAACAATAATTCCATTAAGAGTGGGATTTGAATTACAACAGGTTGATGAATAGCTCTGAGCTAAGAGCATCACTCATGTGTTAACTCTAAGGAACAAATATAGTATAGTATTGTCTTATTATTTAGGGTCTAGTTAAGAGTATGCTAATTCGTTGGTGCACCCATAAAGAGCGAGATCAACACTTTATGCCACAGAGTGTTTAAGTGGCTAGAATGGTTACATGAATAAGGCTATAAGGCCATGTCTAGACTAAGGGCTTGTCCATGCCAACAACACTTAGTTCGTAGCAGGCTGGGGGATAAATCTACTTGAGGCTAGTCTGCTGTGCACTAAGTGTTCATGTGGACCCTGCTGACACACACTATCAGTTCCTTAAGCACACTAAGGTTTTTATAACAAGATACATATGTAAAATCCTAAAATGAAATCCTGGCTCCACTGAACTCCATGGTAAAACTCCCATTGTCTTCAGTGAGGCCCTTATTTCGCCCCAGTGTAAATAGGGCAAACTGTTGTTTTATCTTAATGTAGCCAGTCGAGGGAAATCGTAGTAGGAAGTTTAAGATTTCTGGATTTCCTAAGCATTGTTGGGAAAGTGTCATAATGAATATTCATGAGGCAACAAAATTAACGTATCTGGCCACTTTTATTTGGACGTTTAATAACTTTTGAGTGCCTGATTTTTACAAATGTAAGTTCCTTCAATGTAGTTTTTGTATGTCGTACTATGGAGAATGTCATTAATCTCTCACTGTTACACCCTGCTGATGGTCTCTCTTGTTAACTCACTTTTCACATAGGTAAAGTCACACAAACTGGAGAATTCTGGGATGTTGTTGTAATTACAGCAGCTGACAAAAAACAGGAATTGGCTTACCAGCAACAGCTGTCAGAAAAGTTGAAAAGAAAGGAACTCCCTCTTGGAGTTCATTACCATGTTTTTGTGGATCCTCCTGGACCAAAAATTGGTGGGTATTTTATTGCCAAATTTTCTGTTTTCTCTTACATGACATAGTAGTTGATACATACCTTTTTCTGACAATCAGTCAAAGAAATTAACTTTGCCAGTCTCTGACTACGTTCAGTATAAAGCCAGAAGGCACTATTGTCACCATCTGGTCTGTCCTGTATAATATAGACCATAGAACTTCCCTCAATTAATTTATATTTATACTAGTACATATCTTTTAGAAAAATAGACCATCTTGATTAAAAATTTCCAGTGATGGAGAAGCCACCCAAGCCATTGGTAAGGTTCATAGTTTAAGATTTCACTATAATTTGACTAATTTTCAGACAGACAAAAAGAGCTCATTGTAGTAAGTATTATGACAGTTGTGTCTCTTACAGCGAAAGATTTCCAGAAAGCTGTTAGAAGCAGCATTATATTCATTAAATCACAAAAAATGTTCTAATGGCATTAAGCAGTATATTTTGATTCAAATGTGTAATTAATAGCATTAATGAGTCTGGTGCTCCTTTGGACTTCATATCAGTTCAGCAGATATATTAAAATTTACCTAGTAAAATTTATATATTGCCCTTAAGGTGCATTCACAATATATATCATGCTGGTTTAGACTTTCATTGTATGTTAATAATATAAGTGCATAACACAAAACGTCACTGATTCATGTTGTTTCTTATATATTCATATTGTACATCATAACAGATCCATTATGGTCTATAGTGGAATATGTTTACACCTATTGGATTCATAACATTGAAAACCCAGCAAGAGTCTTAATGAAAAGTAGCCACTGAGCATGTACATGCACAGTGTCATCTTGTAAACTTCATTAGCTCAGCCATTTGTTTGTTTAGAAAGTAACAAATCTGATTAGAATATGGTATAGTCTCCAAAGATTAATTTTCAGAAATGAAATTATTTTGTTATAGGAGAACAATAAATATCAGAATTCTGGTAAATGTCTATTTTTTTTTCCTTTTCTGTACTTTTCACGTCAAAAAGGTCTTTTGAAAACTTGCTTAAAATCATTAGTGAGATTTTGTATGACAGGTTACATGTCAGAGCCACTTTTTATGGCCTCTGGAACTGATGACAGATCTTTAATTATGTCACTCAGAGGATGAATTGGAGGGGGAGAAAGTGCACCCCCCCCCCCAAGACCTGCCCATTTGAGATGCTGTTTATAGTGGATTGTGCAGAGCATCATTAAGTTACTGATCAAACCTTGCAGGAAGCAGGTTGGGCAACAGTATTGACATGGAGATGAATAGTACCATCCTTTCAGAGTTGTTTTATGCAATCTCAGGTAGATATCATTGCATCAATAGACAGTTCACAATTTAAAAATTACTTTTGCAGTCATGAGGACTAGAGACTTCATTTAAAAGTAATTGACAACTTAGGATCTGGAGAAAGAGGTCAGCATCTTAAAAAGCACTTACGTGACCACCTTCCCCAAGCCAGCCCAGTTCAACTCCTAGCACATGTTTAATACATTTGACATGTTTATGTAACTAATGTTGATGTTCTTAATTTATGTATTGAACATTTTCTAGGAAATGGTGGATCAACTCTTCATGTCCTTCAGTGCTTGGAAGAGATGTATGGTGATAAATGGACTTCTCTTATTATCATAATAATTCATTCTGGTAAACCCTTTTCCTGTTTTAAATTTTCTGTGACACTATGCTATTTGTTTCTTTTCCCCCGAATGAAAATTTTGGGGTGGTGTTGGGGAGAAGTTGTCAAATGTGATCTCTCTTAAGTGAGCTCAGATTTGGCTGGCTGATTTGGCAATCGAATGGGATCTGAATGCGGGTTTGCAGTTCATGTCCAACTATCTCAGCTAAAAGAATCTGGAAGTGCTGTGAAGCAGCAACCTCAGCTTTTTGAGAGAAAGAAGCCTTATGTCATCATACAGCAACATCCTCTGGGGAGATGGGTTGTTTGGCTCATTTATGGCTTGAAATTGCAAAAGGGACTGCTTACATGTAGAAAGAAGAGAGACTTGAATGCCAGTTGCTTGCTGACAGAGTTTGGCTCTATGCCAGATATTTGCTGATTTTAAGTGAGGTGGGAGAAGTAAATATAAAAAATGGTGACATGGGAGAAAAGGACAGGAGAGTGGGAGGGTTTATCTACCAAATCGAAGATGAAATGGAAGTAATTCAGTTTCGTGTTTCCATTGTATGCAAAAAGTCCTTTTCCTAGTTTACTTTGAGCACAAATAGTAGAGCAGTGTTTCCCAAACTTGGGACGCTGCTTTGTAGGGAAAGCCCCTGGCGGGCCGGGCCGGTTAGTTTACCTGTCCCGTTTGCAGGTTCAGCCAATCGTGTCTCCCAGTGGCCATGGTTCGCTGCTCCAGGCCAATGGGAGCTGCTGGAACCGGCAACCAGCACGTCCCTTGGCCCGTGCCGCTTCCAGCAGGTCCCATTGGCCTGGAGCGGCGAACCGTGGCCACTGGGAGCCGCGATGGGCCGAACCTGCGAACGGGACAGATAAACAAACCGGCCCGGCCCGCCAGGGGCTCTATCTACAAAGCAACGTCCCAAGTTTGGGAAACACTGCTGTAGAGGATGAAGTCAGTAAATTAGGAAATGCTCTCTTTAATGCATACTGTCTTTTGGACACTCCGAGGATCAAGATCAGGATCCATCATAAGTTCTGTCTGAAAGAGTTGGACTGACATTAAAAATGTCAGTTCTTTAAATCTTCGTTTTTCTTTTTAAAGGCATGCTTAAAATACAGCCATGTGCATATGTAAAATAGCCAGTTTGATATTGTAACTCATAACTAGTTCTTGATAATTGTATATACCAATAAGATCTTTTAAGAGGAATGTGTGTGTGTGAAAGTTGTATATAATAAAACTATCATTTTTTTAAGGTGGTTATAGTCAACGTTTACCACATGCAAGTGCACTGGGAAAAATTTTCACAGCTTTGCCTTTTGGTGACCCTATTTACCAGATGTTGGAGCTGAAGTTGGCAATGTACATTGATTTTCCTACCCATATGAATCCAGGAGTTCTCATTACTTGTGCAGATGATATTGAACTTTATAGTACTGGAGCAACAGAAGTCATCAAGTTTGATAAACCTGGGTTCACTGCATTAGCTCACCCTTCAGATTTGACTATTGGTACCACTCATGGAGTATTTGTGTTAGATTCATCTGCTTTATCAGAAAAAGAGCTTGAATACAGATCTTGTCATCGTTTCCTACATAAACCTAATATTGAAAAGATGCATCAGTCTGGTGCAGTATGCATAAGGAGGAATTGCTCTCAACCAGACTCCTCTGGAGAACACAATGACTTAAAAATGGACTACAAGTATGTGTATACAGACAGTTTATTTTACATTGATCATAGCATTGCAAAACAATTACTAACATTTTTTAAGCAGCTGGATTCTCTTTGCTGTGAAATAGATGCATATGGTGATTTTCTCCAAGCTCTGGGACCTGGAGCAACTCATGATTACACAAAAATCACAGATAATATCACAAAAGAAGGATCACAGTTAGGAGAAATAAGACAGAAGCTATTTTCTCTTCTTAAAGGAACATCACTTAATGTTATAGTCTTAAATAACTCCAGGTTCTATCATATTGGGACTACACAAGAGTATTTGTTTCATTTTACTTCTGATAGTAAATTGAAATTGGAGCTTGGCTTTCTATCTAAAGCTTTTAGCATCTTTCCAGATAAAGCAGAAAACTCAGATATATCAGCATGTATCATTCAAAGCATACTGGATTCAAGATGTGTTGTAGCACCTGCCTCTGTTATTGAATACTCTAGGCTGGGACCTGAGGTTTCAGTAGGGGCAAACAGCATTATCAGTGGTTGTTGCATAAGTGCTAATGCAGATGTACCACCAAACTCTTTTGTGAGTTCATTGAGCATCAGGTTTAACGGAAAAGTAATGTATGTGAGTGTGGTGCTTGGTGTAGAAGACAACTTGAAAAAGAATGTGAAATTGTTGTCAGACATACATTCTCTTCAGTTTTTTGGAATCAGTTTACTGCAGTGCTTGGACCTCTGGGACCTGAGAGTTTCAGACCAACTCTTCTCTGGTGATAAGACAAGTTTGGGTTTGTGGACTGCTCGGATTTTCCCTGTTTGTTCTACTTTAAGTGATTCAGTTAGAGTGTCATTAAAGATGTTAAATGCTGTGCAAAACAAGTCAGCTTTTAAACTGAATGGTTGGAAGCTCCTGTCTATTGAAGAAATGCTCTTCCACAAAGATGTAGAAGACATGTTGAAGTTCAGGCAGCAAATTTACGAAGAAATCACTCTACAAAGACACAAAGAGAAATCTGATTTGTAAATGTACAGTATTTTTACCCTTTGTCTTTCTTTAATATGAAGATGATTGATTGTTTTCAAGCTTGTAAAACCCAGAAGCAAAAAGTATACATCTTTTTTTCTGATTTCATTGAAGTAGAAATAATGAAATTGCATTAGCAGTGTTATTGTAGCATAACATTAATAATGCAAAAACACAATTAAACTATTCTTTTGATGAAAGAATTAATGAAATAGTTTTTTCATAGATTTGAAATAAGAGGTGAATTTTCTTGGGGTATCCGTTATGTAGGTTTTTTTTAGTTTTTGTTAATAAGAAAATGGAATGAATGTTAAGTAGTTTTCAAACTAATTAAAACTTCTTCAAAGTACAATGTTGGCTCTTGCAACATAGTGTGGTATAGCAATGAGTTACATTTCCCTCTTTTCACGATGTCCTTTTAATATGGGTATTTTAAGAGGCTAAGGTAATTTTTCATTATCTTAAGCAAAACAAAAGATATTTTTATATGTGTGTTTAAACTTTAGCTCGTCATCACTCTCACAAGCAATGGGAAATTTTGTGTATGTGTGCTGAATATGTCTTCTTGCAGAATACCGAATAATTTGTGGAAAGAATTTATTTAAAAAGCTGTGATCTGAAATATTGTATCATAAGTAAATTGAAGTAAATACACTTTCCATAATTCTGCATCATGGTTCCTTCTGAATCAAAGATTTCCAGAATCTAATAGCTCATTCACTTATGGTTCCAATTCTTTGAATCCCCTTATGGTGCACAAGTATCTCTCAAGTCTCTTACATCTTGTGGTCATTTCATAATTTCAGTTCTCAAAGGAGACCAGGCCAATAGAATGTTCTGGTTCACTATCAACATTGAGTATCAAGCTGTGGTAATGCCTCCTTCATTGTACCATGTTCATCTGTGTCCACTTGCTACTTGCAGTCTCTCCTTCAAAATAATGTCCCTTTTCATTCTATAATACTGAGGCTAGATCTACACTGGGAGGTGGGGGGGGGAGATTGACCTAAGATATGCAAATAGCATAATTGAAGTCAGCGTATCTTAGGTCGATTTACCTGGCCATGAGGACAGTGGCGAGTCGACCACTGCCACTCCCCTGTCGACTCTGCTTCTGCCTCTTGCTGTGGTGGAGTTCCGGAGTCGACCGCAGAGCGACCAGTGATCGATAAATCGATCCCTAATAGATCAATCACTACTTGCCGATCTAGCGGGTAGTGTAGAGGTACCCTGACATTCACAATATTCAGTGGCACTGGGAACAGCTGTTTTGCCATAATTTAGAATGTTGTAACCATACACAGTCTCCTCTCTGACAACTCTTCCCCCTTTAGACCTTGCACACTTTCCAGAAGCTTCTTAGTTGATGAATATACCTGCTCTTTCTTTTTAATCATCTGGGAACATGAAGTAACATTTCCCAACACACATCATCCCTTCCATCATGCATTCTTATTCTTGTGTTGACTATGGATGATCTTGTGCCCTGGCTGTCCACTTTGTGTCTGTGTGCTGAGCTAATTAACTCTGCACACTCCACAAAGTAATTTTAACTATATTTTTTCTCAGATTGCTTTACTACATTGTTACAATTTAAAATATTTTAACTTTTTTTCCCTTAGAATGTGCCCATTAAGCTGTCACAATGCTAGGGCAAATGAGTTAAAACAACGTATGATTCTGCTATGCATAAGTGAAAGGTATTTGTTCAGTAGCCGGAAATATGAGCAAAAAATAGAACTGCATTTCTCATGAAGTCAAACATAAATTTTACATTTGTCAGTCTCCAGCCCCCTAAAATTAGTTATTTTATTATAAGTATGGAGCCAGATTCTGATCTCTGGCACCAGTGTAAATCTGGAGGAACTCCTTGGAGGTCAGAATTGAGCCCAATATGTTTAATGTTTGACAGTAGTTTTAATGACTAAACAAGGCAATGTATACTGAGTGCAAAATAACGTTGAGTACATGTAGCATTGATCATATCATGGAATTATCAGTAATAAAACTATCCCTTTTTGAGTTCTCCAGAGGTTTTAGAGGAAGGGAAAGCATAGGGTTATAATGTGGAATTTGAGGTTTGGCTTGTTAGGGTAGGGAGCCTAATGAGTGAATGCGCCATGGTTCACAAAAGCTCCTGTGCTTTGAGTGGTGTTGTAATCAAAGACAAGTATTTTCAGATTAAATTTGTACCAACCTTTTTGACATATCTCACAGAAACAAAGTGCTTGTGGGCTGCTTTCTTAACTTCTATTGATACATCTCTACCCCGATATAACCTGACCCAATATAACACACATTCGGATACAACGCGGTAAAGCAGCACTCCAGGGGGCCAGGGCTGCATGCTCCGGCGGATCAAAGCAAGTTCAATATAATGTTGTTTCACCTATAACGTGGTAAGATTTTTTGGCTCCCGAGAACAGCGTTATATTGGGGTAGAGGTGTATTTCTTGATGCCAGTTCCAAGGCAATGGAATGTTTCACCAATATTGTCTAATATCAAAGTTTTCCTTAACCTTCATCACGTGTTGCTGGTAAGACACTACTTTTGGAAAGTTTATCTACTTGAGTTAAAAGTCTTGCGCGTGTGAATTGGTACAGAAGAACTAGACCCCTTGCAGGCTTGAAGGGGGGGTGAGAGTGTGGATTTAATTTGCAGTGGGGATAAGGATGGATGCCAGGGAAAAATGGTCTTTAGACAACAGGATAAAGTGTTAGTGACATTTAAAAAATGGCTGCAGAGGAGTATGTTCATGAAGACTCAGAGTAAAGATTACAATGAAACACCATGCAAATCAAGAAGTAAAAATAGTCATAGAATATGGTGCATGAAGTCATGAGAATGCTTAATCTAGCTTCAAATTTGCATAATCTTTGTGTCATTAACTATTGTGATAGCAGCAGAGAATCCTGTGGCACCTTATAGACTAACAGACGTTTTGGAGCGTGAGCTTTCGTGGGTGAATACCCACTTCGTCAGACGCAGGTAGTGGAAATTTCCAGGGGCAGGTATATTATGCGTAGCAAGGGCAAGCTAGAGATAAAACGAGGTTAGTTCAATCAGGGAGGATGAGGCCCTGTTCTAGAGTTGCGGTGTGAAAACCAAGGGGGAGAAACTGGTTCGGTAACTGGCAGCCATTCACAGTCTTTGTTTAGTCCCTGAGCCTGATGTGTTCAAATTTGCAGATGAACTGAGCTCAGCAGTTTCTCTTGAAGTTGGTCCTGAAGTTTTTTTTGCTGCAGGATGGCCACTAAGGTCCTGACTATAGTGTGGCCAGGAGGTTGAAGTGCTCTCCTACAGGCTTTGTTATATTGCCATTCTGATATCTGGTTGTGTCGCATTTATCCTTTCCGTAAGACTGTCCAGTGGCCGATGTACATAGCGAGGGGCATTTGCTGGCATATATACATTGGTGGACGTGCCAGGTGAAATGAGCGGTGAGCGGTATGGCTGGATCTGGTTAGGTCTGTGATGGTGTCGCTGGTGTAGATAATGGGGGCAGAGTTAGCATCGAGGTTTGTTGCATGGATTGGTTCTGAGCTAGAGTTACTATGGTATGGTGTGCAGTTGCTGGTGAGATACGTTCAGGTGGCAGGTTGTCTGTGGGCAAAGGATTGGCCTGCCACCCAAGACCTGTGAAAGTGTGGGAATCATTGTCCAGGAAGGTTGTAGATCCTGATGAATGCGTTTGGAGGGGTTTTTAGCTGGGAGCTGTATGGATGGCAGTGGAGTCCTGGTTGGTTCTTTCTTGGGTTGGTCTGCGCATAGGAGGCTTTTGGGTACACATCTGGTTCTGTTGATCTGTTTCTTAATTTCCTCGTGCGGGTATTGTAGTTTTGAGAATGCTTCGATGGAGCTATTGTAGGTGTTGGTTCTGTTCATAGGGTTAGACAGATCCGGTTGTACCTCAGTGCTTGGCTGTAGCACAATGGATTGTGGAAGTGCCTGGGATGGAAGCTGGAGGCATGAAGATAGGCATAGCGGTCGGTAGGTTTTCGATATAGGGTGGTGTTAATTGTGACATCACTCATGTTCACCATGGTGTCTAGAAGTGCGACCTCCCAATGTAGACTTGGTCGCAGGCTGAGGTTGATGGTGGGGTGGAAGTTGTTGAAATCGTGGTGGAATTTTTCCAGAGTCTCCTTCCCATGGGTCCAGATGATGAAGATGTCATCAATGTAGCGTAGGTAGAGAAGGGGCGTGAAATTTCCACTACCTGCATCTGACGAAGTGAGTATTCACCCACGAAAGCTCACGCTCCAAAACGTCTGTTAGTCTATAAGGTGCCACAGGATTCTCTGCTGCTTTTACAGATCCAGACTAATGCGGCTACCCCTCTGATACTTAACTATTGTGATGTTATACAAAACATTGTGGAAAACACAAGTGTTTGACATACAGCCTTTGCATCTTCAATTAGAGACCAGACTTTGCTCCTAGATCGTTTTCATGCTGAATTGCCTCATGAATATCAAGACTTAAATACACGGTAAGCAGTAATTGTATTTTTAACATGCTCATTCATTATTAACTATTATAAGATTTATTTTAAGAGGGTCCCCAAACATAATGCATTAATAACCAGTTTGTTCACTGAAATTAGTTTTAGTATAAAGACAGAGCTTTTGGTTTTTGTAGACACAGCTGGTGTTTGAGGATGGAGGAGGTGAGAGAGAGGCACCCTGACCAAATAGTCTCTGAAGAGTTCTTAATGGAGTGGCAACTGCAGCATTCCTGAAAAGACTGCAGTTTGTATTCCTCCCAACAGGGAGGACAGAAGTAGAATCCTGGTCAGACCCACTTCGCCCAGCCATGCCTCTGTGGTTTGTGGAGTGCCTCGGAGCACTCCACAACATTTGGGCTTGGGCTGGAGCCCGAATGCTACAGCCCCATAGCATGAGCCCCACAAGTCCAAATCAGCTGACACAGGCCAGCCGTGGGTATTTAATTGCAGTGTACACATATCCCAAGTCTGTAGTAGCCCACCTTTCACTCCCCACACAGGTGCATGCAGAAGCGAAAATCTCCCTGAGCGCTCTTCTTCCACTTCAGAAGAGGAAGCACAATTTGTCCCAGAATGTGGAAGCATGGATGTGCTGCTTACTTACTGAGTTTAATAGTATTTCTGTTCCCGGCATTTACGCATGCTTCCCGACATTAGCCAGAGGGTGTCTGTTAAAACATACTGCGGGGTTAAAGGTTGATCTTATCTCTGTTTTTCCTTTGTGTTGTTATAATCCACACAGCTTCCTTTGCTTCTGCTAGTTAGTTCTACAAGCAGAACTGTTGATAACGACAAGGAAAATAATTGTCCCCAACAACATTTCTTATGATGTAGAGCTGTTCAGCCAGGATCCTATTAGCAGTACTAGCTATGAAATAGTGCATTCATGGTGTGAGAGCTGGTGGGATGTCAGGCTCAGTGTAATTCATCACAGCACTGATATAATCTATCAAGGCCAAGTTACACTGAAATCTGTTGTTGCCAAAATATGCTCACAAATCTGTGCCTAATATTTTTTCCTAACATGGAAATATGTATATTTTAATTATGGTGTCACGGTAGAACAGTAATTGTAAAGCAGTGTCTGGTTTAAATCTGATTTTTGAAGCCCACACACATCCTTTCCTCTTTTTGTTTTGCTTTGTTTTTCATTTTGTCAGAGAGGAATTTTTTTGGAAAAGGCAACAGCACAAGCTGTTTGAGCATGTTCCTTGAGGAAAAAAATGTGGATTTAAACAGTTTGAAAATTTGTGTTAACATTTCTGTGCAGGGGTGTAAACCCCACACTGGCCTACAAGGGGTTTACAAGAGTCTGTGGGTTCCAATCAGCCCCATTCCATTACATCTGCAGTAGGTGCCATGCATGGAGGTTGGCCTAGCTCAGTTGATAGCTGATGAGGAAGGGAAGCAGATCTCCAACTTGTACTGGGTGATGGAAGCCTGGGAGCTGAGTGAGACTGCTGTCAGAGCCTTCCTGAGGAAAGGTTGGCTGAAACAGGGAGCCCAGATGAGTATTAACTGTAAAAGACAAACTGAACAGAAAGGCTGCCTTGGTCCAAGATGGATGACTGTCAGTTTTAGTTTTGTTGCATTTGTTTTCGAGCTTGGTTACCCCAGAAGGAACTTCAGTGTGATTTAGCTGGAGAGCTAAGTCAGCATGAGGCCTAACCACATTGGAGCAGATACTGACTACTGAAGACCTGGTGAGTAGTACTATGGCAGGCCACAAATGAATGCTGAAGCACATGACCTTGCCACAATTACTTTTTCCACTTTTAATTCAAACAACATGGGCTAAAGATTTCAAAATTGTTGTACAAGTTCATCCCCCGTAAAAAGTAACAAATAGGCCTAGTTCTACCTGTCTGGCATATAATTTCATTCAATTTTACAGAACTTGGCCCATTAAATGGACACAGTAAAAAAGAGTTGCACTTAATTGTATTATGCTTCATAACATAAGAATGGAATGGTCATACTAGGTAAGACCAAAGGTCCATCTAGCCCAGTATCCTGTGTTCTGACTGGCCAATACCAGGTGTCACCACGGAAATGAACAAACAGGTTGTCATCAAGTGATCCATCCCCTTCCGCCCATTCCCAGCTTCTGGCAAACAGAGTCTAGGGACACCATCCCTGCCGATCCTGGCTAATAGGTCCATAAATGGCTATCCTCCATGAATGTATCTAGTTCTTTTTTGAACCCTGTTATAGTCTTGGCCTTCACAACATCCTCTGGCAAGGAATTCCACAGGTTGACTATGGCTTCAGAATATTGAGGAATCTCTCCTATGTAAGATCTCTACTTTTTTTTTTGTAGTACTGCTATTACTAAAGTAGAGATTGCTTAAACAATTGTCTGTATGAAATATACTGTATGTTGCATTCATTGCTCAAATGTTAACTTGTGTCTACATCTCTTAAAATATGTGATAGCCTTGAACAGTTTGTGGCTAAGTAATTTCCTATTTTCCTATCACTTTTGAATAGATTTGTTAAATGTCCACTTTTTCCTTTGCAAACCACTGAGGTGTTTCATGTCCAGTCTCATTTAACATGTAGCTTGTCAATGCATTGCCCTGAGAGGAAATAAAACATTTAAATGTTGAAGCAGAGAGCTTAATAAAAGCAGATCTTTTGTAACAGAATAAATGTAGATTTCTTTTACAGGGTGAGAAAGATTAGACTTTATGGGCTTGTGCCAGTCCATGATTGCTTTCTACACTATATATTTTGGCCTTGAGTTTTCAGAAAACAAATTGGGATCGATAGAGCCGTGGTTAATAAAATTGGGGTTCCTCACGTATTTATTTCATGTTTCTAGTATTTAAGATACAATTAGGTTTAGTGTAGTACCTCTGAAAAGCAATCATTTACAGAGCTATGTTTTAAATAAACTATAGTTTTCCATATACTACTTCAAATAAAATATTATTATAAATATTTTATCATATGCAGTGTTTTGCTTTATGCGTTCATATATAAGTATATATGGCTGATGCACATACTTTGTGTGATCAATTGCAGATCCATCATTAAGGCTACAATTTATTCATGGGTATTTTCAGTAAAAGTCATGGACAGGTCACGGGCAATAAACAAAAATTCACTGCCGGTGACCTGTCCATGATTTACACTAAAACTATCTGTGATTAAATTAGGGGAGAGGGGGTGCATTGCTGGGAGGGCCACCCGTGGCCAGCGGCTGCCAGGAGCCGCGGACCGCAACTTCTCCGGCCAGCTGGGGACCGCTGCCTGGGTTCGACAGAGCAGCAGCTGATGTGGCTGTCCTGGGGGCCACCTGAGCAGCTGGCCCCAGAGCCAGCTGCTTCAGCAGCTGTGGGGTCAGCCACCCTGGCCCCAGCAGAAGTCATGGAGGTTGTGGAAAGTAACGGAATCCGTGACTTCCGCGACCTCTGTGACGGATATGGCTCCGTATCCGTCATTCATGAATAAGCACTTACGTATGTATCCATTAATTTCAACTGAGTTATGATAGAAAACAAATTTTTGCCCAGTAACTCTTCAAGAAATCCATAAAATTATGTGGACTTCTTTACACTGAAATGATTGTAATATACAGTATCAGATTATTATATTACTGCATTATTCAAAAAAGGGAGAAAAGGAATTATGATATAACATTTCTGTATGAGAAATTATGATTAGTGGGAATAAAAAGCATAGACGTGACCATTCCCAAAGGGATCTCTATTAGTCCATTTAAAAAGAATTAAAGTGTCTGTTAATTGCCAGCTGCTGGATTCTCTTGAATATTTCTGATAGTTTAAAACTATATCCTTTCATTGACTTCAATGGGAGTTCCACATATTCAACCATAGCAAAGTCATACAAAAAATAGCTACTATCATTAATATCTTGGGTGAAATCCTGATTTCCACTGAAGTGGCTGGGAGTTTTGCCATTGATTTCAATGAAGCCAGGATTTAACCTCTGGTATTTTGTTGATGCACATCAAAAGTTTCTTCACTACATTAGGAATATGATTTCTTTAAACTAAGTGTAATAAGGGTTCATGGCGTTTCTGTTGACCAGTTTGTCAGCAAATAGTATAAAGCTGCTGAAGCTCTACTGACTTATTGGGGCTAGTGCAGCTCCTGACTTCCTGTGGAACATTAAGGAAGCCAGAGTGGCTCACTAGAGTAAGGAGCGAGAACACAGGAGCCTTGGAGGAAAATATCATGGAAAACGTTTGTTTTCAGGCTGATGTGATCCCATTTTTGAGTTAACAAAGCCATACCCCAGAGGGGAGTAAATGTGGACACTAACCAGTGTCTAACTGCTCTGTTGATAGTGTAGGGGTTAAGCATTTTCAACTGGGGATGAGATTATTCTTCGTTGATTATAATGATATAGTGCCATGGGTTGGGGGAAAGTGTTGTATTGCTTTGCAGGCATAATATAACAAATGGTTCCAGCCCTTTGCGCCTTTACAGTCCTCTCTAGATAGAAATCTAGAGAAGTAAAAGCCTCACCATCAGCATGTTTTACGATCTGAAGAATTAGTAGAATGAACAAAGAAAAGGAGAGGAGGCAAATGCTGGGAGACTGTGCTGTGGGCCAGCTTGTGAGTCTTTTCTCACACAGAGGAGTAATTACTCACATGAGTACTACCACTGAATCCAATGGGACTCATGACTCAGTTGAGATGTTAATTTTGGGAGGTTTAAAAATAATGAATTTTATCATTTTAATATGACTAGGCAGATGGATTGCAGTGGGATCAAGTGAGCTGAGATAAGTAGCAGAAGACTAGCTAAAAGTAGTAAAGTTTGAAAAGAGTATTCAAAGGAAAGGAGGTTGTTAGGCCACACTGGGGAATGGGAGATGGAAAAGGCCCAGGTAGGGACCGTCGAATTGTGGAGGTGAATGTGTGGTTACACTGATGGTGTTGGAGAGAGGGCTTTGGATTCTTTGACCATGGGATATTGTTCTGGGAAGAAGGATTGCTAGGAAGAGATGGGATCCACCTAACAAAGAGAGGGAAGAGCATCTTCTCAGGCGGGCTTGCTAACCTAGTGAGGAGGGCTTTAAATTAGATTTGCCAGAGGATGGTGACTTAAGCTCAGAGGTAAGTGGAGAAGTGGGATACCAGGAAGAAACACAAAGAGGAGAGTATAAAGTGGGAAGCCTCCTGATTCATACTGAGAAAGTAGTGCAATCGGCTAGTTATCTTAGGTGCATGTACACAAATGCAAGAAGCCTGGGAAACAAGCAGGAACAATTGGAAGTCCTGGCACAGTTAAGGAACTATGATGTGATTGGAATAACAGAAACTTGGTGGGGCAGTTCACATGACTGGAGCACTCTCATGGATGGATATAAACTGTTCAGGAAGGACAGGTATGGGAGGAAAGATGGAGGAGTTGCATTGTATGTAAGACAGCAGTATGATTGCTCAGAGCTCCTGTATGAAACTGGAGAAAAACCTGTTAAGAGTCTTTGGGTTAAGTTTAGAGGTGAAAGCAACAAGGGTGATTTTGTGGTGGGCATGTGCTATCGACCACCAGATCAGAAGGATGAAGTAGACAAACTTTTCTTTGGACAACTAACTGAAGTTTCCAGATCACAGGCCCTGATTCTAATGGGGGACTTCAGTCACCTTGACATCTGATGGTAGAGCAATACAGCAATGCACAGACAATCCAGGAAGTTTTTGGAGAGTGTTGGGGACAATTTCCTGGTACAAGTGCTGGAGGAACCAGCTAGGTGCCATGCTCCTCTTGACCTGCTGCTTACAAACAGGGAAGAATTGGCAGGGGAAGTAGAAGTTGGTGGCAACCTAGACAGCAGTGACCATGAGATGGTTGAGTTCAGGATCCTCACAAAAGGAAGAAAGGAGAGTAGCAAAATACAGACCCTGGACTTCAGAAAAGCAGACTTTGACTACCTTAGGGATTCATAGATTCTAGGGCTGGAAGGGACCTCGAGAGGTCATTGCATCCAGTCCCCGCCCTAATGGAAGGAGCAAATACTGTCTAAGACCACCCTGATAACATTGTATCTAACCTACCTTAAATATCCAGAGATGGATTCCACAACCTCCTAGGCCGTTTATTCCGTGTTTAACCACCTGACAAGTTAGGAACTTTTTCTAATGTCGAACCTAAATTGCCTGCTGTGGTTTAAGCCATTGCATTTGTCTATCTTTAGGGCTGAGAACAAGTTTTCCCTCCTCTTTATGACACCTGTAGATAACCTGAAAACCTGCTTATATGTCCCCCTCACTCTCTGTCAACTAACAACCCAATCTTTGCAGCTTCCTCATAGTCATGGTTCTCTGACTTTAATCATTTCTGTTGCTCTTCTCTGGATTTTCTCCAGTTTGTCCACATCTTTCCTGAAATGTGGTGCCCTGAACTGGACACAATACTCCAGCTGAGGCCTAACCAGCGCAGAGTAGAGCAGAAGAATGACTTCTCGTGTCTTGCTCACAACACACCTGTTAATGCATCCCAGAATCACGTTTGCTTTTTTTGCAACAGCATCACACTGTTGACTCATTTAGTCTGTGGTCCATTATAACCCCTAGATCCCTTTCTGCCATACTCCTTCCTAGACAGCCTCTTCCCATTCTATGTGTGAAACTGATTGTGCCTTCCTAAATGGAGCATTTTGCATTTGTCTTTATTAAACTTCATCCTGTTTACCTCAGACCATTTCTCCAATTTGTCCAGATCATTTTGAATTATGACCCTATCCTCCAAAGCAGTTGCAATCCCTTCCAGTTTGGTATCATCTGCAAACTTAATAAGCGTACTTTCTATGCCAATAGTCGTTGATGAAGATATTGAACAGAGCCGGTCTCAAAACAGACCCCTGTGGAACCCCATTTGTTATACCTTTCCAGCAGGATTGGGAACCATTAATAACTACTAGGATCCCCTGGGAGGCTAATATGATGGAAAAAGGTGTCTAGGAGATCTGGCTGTATTTTAAAGAAGTCTTATTGAGGGCACTGGAACAAACCAGCCCCATGTGCAGAAAGAATAGCAAATATGGCAGACGACCAGCTTGGCTTAACAGCGAAATCTTCAGTGAGATTAAACTCAAAAAGGAAGCTTACAAGAAGTGGAAATTTGGACAGATGACTAGGGAGGAGTATAAAAATATTGCTCAAGTATGCAGGGGTGTAATCAGGAAGGCCAAGGCACAAATGGAGTTGCACCTAGCAAGGGATGTGAAGGGTAACAAGAAGGGTTTCTACAAGTATGTAAGCAACAATAAGATGATCAGGGGGAAAGTGTGGGAACCTTACTGAATGGAGGAGGCAACCTACTGATGATGTGGAAAAAGCTGAAGTACTCAATGGTTTTTTTGCCTTGGTCTTCACAGACAAGGTCAGTTCCCAGACTGCTGCACTGGGCAACACAGTATGGGGAGGAGGTGAGGAGTCCTTCATGGTGAAAGAAGGAGTTAAGGGCTATTTAGAAAAGCTGGACATGCTCAAGTCCATGGGTCCAGATCTAATGCATCAATAGATACTGAGGGAGTTGGCCATTATCTTTGAAAATTCGTGGCAATCAGGGGAGGTCCTGGACAATTGGAAAAAGGCAAATACAGTGCCTGTATTAAAAAAAAGAAGAAAGAGAACCTGGGGAACTATAGACCAGTCAGCCCCACTTCAGTCCCCAGAAAAATCATGGAGCATGTCCTCAAGGAATCCATTTTGAAGCACTTGGAGGAGAGGAAGGTGATCAAGAACAGTCAACATGGATTCACCAAGGGCAAGTCATGCCTGACAAACCTGATTGCCTTCTATGATGAGATAACTGGCTCTGTGGATATGAGGAAAGGGGTGGCTGTGATGACTTTAGCAAAGCTTTTGATATGGTCTCTCACAGTATTCTTGCCAGCAAGTTAAAGTAGTATGGATTGGATGAATGGACTATAAAGTGGATAGAAAGCTGGCTAGATTGCTACCCGTTAAGCCCAACAATCAATGGTTCAATGTCCAGTTGGAGGCTGGTATCAAGCAGAGTGCCCCAAGGTGATGGTTCTGAGGCCAGTTTCGTTCAACATCTTTATTAGTGATCTGGATGATGGGATGAATTGCACCTCAGCAAGTTCGCAGACGACACTAAATTGTGGGGAGAGGTAGATGCGCTGGAGGGTAGGGATAGGTTCCAGAGTGACCTAGACTAATTGGAGGATTGGGCCAAAAGAAATCTGATCAGGTTCAACAAGGACAAGTGCAGAGTCCTGCACTTAGGAAGGAAGAATTCCATGCATCGCTGCAGGCTGGGAACTGACTGGGATTACAGTGGACGAGAAGCTGGATATGAATCAGCAGTGTGCCCTTGTTGCCAAGAAGGCCAATGGCATATTGGGCTATATTAGTAGGAGCATTGCTAGCAGATCAAGGGAAGTTATTATTCCCCTCTATTTGGCACTGGTGAGGCCGCACCTGGAGTACTGTGTCCAGTTTTGGTCTCCCCACTACAGAAGAGATGTGGATAAATTGGAGAGAGTCCAGCAAAGGGCAACAAAAACAATTAGGGAGCTGACTTATGAGGAGAGGCTGAGGGAACTGGAGTTTAGTCTGCAGAAGAGAAGAGTGAGGGGGGAATTTGATAGCAGCCTTCAACTATCTGAAAGGGGGTTCCAAAGAGGATGGAGCTAGGCTATTCTCAGTGGTGGCAGATGATAGAACAAGAAACAATGGTCTCAAGTTGCAGTGGGGAAGGTCTAGATTGGATATTAGGAAAAACTATTTCACTAAGAGGGTGGTGAAGCACTGGAATGGGTTACCTAGGGAGGTGGTGGAATCTCCATCCTTAGAGGTTTTTAAGGCCTGGCTTGACCCTAATCTGTGATTCTGTGGTCTGAGCCAAAACTTGGATTCCCTGCAGAAGCAGATGAAGAGATCATTAAGATGCTTGCAAGGCAATGTGATTCTATGACTGGTCTTCAGGAGATCTGAATTCTATTCCAACTCCGCTTCTTCACATATCTGTGCTTGTTTCCCTTTTCATCCGTTGTCTGTTTAGGCTAAAATCCTTGGGCAGGAACCATCTCCCTGCATGTTTGTAAAGTGCCTAGTATAATAGAGCCCTGATCTCAATTGAACTGGTAGTCTTACAATACAAATAATTAATAATATTTATAATCTGAGCAGAGTGATCAGAGTGAAAGGTGTGCAGGGAAAGGGGTTCAAAGAAACGCCTCTTCTTGTCCAGCAGAAATTCTCAGGACCTGGGAATGTGTACTGGAAATATATACATATTTTTTCCTTATGGCTCATTCCGACTTCCTGGGCTAATAAGGGCCAGTTTACATGAACTCAGTGGAGGTAGCATTGGTCTTTCCCCCCCGCCCATGCTCTAAACTTGGTTTATCCATTACCTTTTTTGTTTTTGACTTACATGGCACTTTACAAAAGTGAAGTATTTTTTCCTCAGCCCACCTTTGAGGTAGATAACTACAGCTGTCTCCATTTCACAAATGGGAAAAGCAAGGCCTCGCACAGTCAAAGGACTTGCACAAGACCACAAAGTAATAGGAGTTCCCAACACCTAGTCCTATGCCCAGACCACTAGATCAGGATGCCGCTCCAAGAATATTTACTAATGTTTTGGGTTATAAAGAATCCACTGATGAACTCTTCATTTAGGCAGGACTAATTAACGCTTCATTAAATAATGAAGAAATGCAGGAGTTGACCTAAATGAGCATATGCTGGATTTGTTAGACAGATATAGAATTTATAGACCCCTATAGGGCTGCCTGGCTTCCGTCCGTCCTGAAATGTTACTGTGCAGGACGGTACAGACTAATAAAGCCGAGATGAGTGTTTAATGATTTTATTCATGTCAGGTTTCTTTATTTAATTAGTTTTGCTGTGTAGTGCAATAATGGGGCTCATAATGAACATCATCCTAATGATTTCCCTGAATGCTTTGAGAGCATGCTATAATGAAGAGATTTGGCCATACTGTATATATTATATTATGAAATTTGAGAGGGGAGTATTATTTCAGTAACCTTTTAGGCAGGAAATTGAAATCTGAGAAATTGGGCACTTAAAGAAGAACATCAGGAGTGGCAGATGAAAAAACAAATGAAAGCCTGAAAGACATAAGTGCCAGAAAGATAGGGGAGATTGAGAATAGCAGTACAGAGAAGAGTGAAAATGATTTGGATCTCAATAGAAACTACTATTGCCTTGGAAAGAGAATTTATCTGTAATACAAGAGCTCAGTGGTTCCATCCTCTTCTTGTTCCTAAATCTCTAACGCACACACTTTGCTTTCTCTCTCCTTTCTACTGGCAGCTCAATTGATGGCATGTGGAAGATTAATCCCTTTGCAAATGCCAGTGTTACACTGTGGTAACAAAAATAGCAGTACTTTTAATCCACTGTCACAGAGGAGCCATTGTAAACACCTGCTTCATTTTATAGGCTGTTGAGTCCCTTGTCTTTCATTTTCATAATAATGTGCCTTATTTTAAAGTTCTTGTCATTATCAGTGATATATCTGGATGTTACTGTAACAGTATTGAAATGGATAATAGTGACTTACAGCCCTTCCACACAGATATTCTTAGAATGAGAAGAAATTAATCTGAAATAAGGATAATTTCAAAGGGCCTAATCCTGTAAAGACTCCATGAAAACAACTTGTATCAATTGAAATGGGAAATGAATTTGGCATGTAGTGCTCTTGCAAGGTCAAGTTTGACGGTTGTACCTTTTCAAATATAAAATTTTAGACAAAAAACTTTTTCCAAGAGCTGTACAGCTGAATGTGCTGTAGATATTATTTCTGAGGATTATGTTGACTGAAAAATATTGCTCTTGACTTTTTAATGCTACCTGTACGGATGTTAATTATAACTGGTCTAAGAGTTCAATCAGTGAATTTACAACTTCTTTAATTTGCAAATTGCCTGTGAACCAACTATGATTTTTCTTTTTTACCATTTTGGTCATTGTTTTCTGTTATTGAACAAACTCTTAATGCAAACACAATTCATCTTATAGGGTGGGTGGAGAAACAGCAGTCCCAATCACACTGGGTAGGGGAGCAGGACCACTGAGACTTCTCCCAAAGAGGATGACAAGTATTGTGGCTCCAGGGCTACTCAGAGGAGGGGGTCGCCCAGGCCTTAGGTGAACTAGTATATGGTCAGATAAGAATCCAAATTTAAGGGCCTGAGCCTGTGAGATTCCCCCATTACTGGTTTTAGTTTTGCTATTTTGCCAGAGTGGTTTCTTTCATAGATCTCAAAGAACTCTACAGTGAGCATTAATATTCTGATTTTACTAGGGTAGAAACTGAGGTGCCCTTGATCAAGGTCATAAGGCAAATGAATGACAGAGCCAGGAATAAAACGTGTCTTCTGACTCTCCATACAATACCTTACCATGCTGCTTTCCTGGATTTCTTTCACTGATCCCAAACAGAACACTTTGATGTTTGCAGCCTGACTCTGCTATCTATGTCAGTGATCTGGAAACTTCTGGTAGTTTACAGTTTGGGGCCCCTTTTATCAGACACTTCCTCTGACAGGGATATTTATGCAGTAAGCAAGGCCAGATCCTACCTCCACTGATGTCCATAACAAAACTCCCAACAATACAGACCCGCAATACATAGGTTATTTAGCAAACTATCTTCATAAGTTACATTAATACCAACAGACATTGATCTGTTTAATCTTTTTTCTCCATTGAGGCTTCTAAGGAAGTGGTGGGGTAGGACAGAAGTGAATGTTTATGGGTAATCCTTTGTTTATGTTGTGTTTCTAAATTATGGGCTAAGTATTCACAGAACCTACATTTGGATGGGTACCTATAACTGCATTTTAGGAATCTGAAGAAAAATAAATAAATATGAAGTTAATGCAAGCTGGGAAATATAGACACCATTATGGTGGTAGGTTTGTAGCTTTGATAGTTGTTTGGAGGTGGAGTATTAGTTGAGACTGGTATCTTCTCAAATATTTGGGTGCATATCAGAGGGTGTATTGTCAAGGCAACTCAAAGTATTTAAAAATACATCCTTTAGTTTGTGTGCAAATAAACTGGTGCGGTCATGCTGTCATAGAAACTATAACAGGAGTGCTAGTTTGTTTACTGTGGGATGTAGCACATTAAAAGCTTTAGGTACTATGGCAGAGCTCTGACCTTGCTCCCATGGGTCCTGCACTTCTAGGCGGTTTATGCTAGCCTCAGTGGCTCACTGTGACCCTCCACATAGCCCTTCTCTCTCTAGGGCCAGGGTTACAGTGAGCCCTTTTCTACTGAGCCCTTTTCATCATAGGCCAGCAAGGAGGTTGGTGAGAGAACTCGCACAGTCTCTGTTCAGCCTCCTGTCCTGATAGGGGCCTGACTTCCCCTCCCAGGAGATGTTTTTCTAGTGATGGGTTGGGGGGAACCCAGGCCCACCCTCTACTCCAGGTTCCAGCCCAGGGACCCTAATGGTAGCAGTTGTTGGCAGCCAACCTTTCTCTGCCAGAGTTGCTACATTTCTCTGAGCCACTTCCCCACAGCTCTCCTGCTTCTCCCTTCTTCACCCTTACCTTAGGGTCTACTTTTAACGATGGTGCAGACATCTTCAGTAACCATCCTTACCAGCCACTTCGCTCACCCTGGCTCTTCTTCTGACTGACAAGTGAGCCCTTTTGTATAGTATCAGCAGGGCCTTAATTTAGAGTGGCAAGTTGGTCACATTAACTGAATGGCCCACTGACTCTTTGCAGGTTTAATTAGATCAGGCTCCGCCGGAGCAGCCCGCTGCTCTGGTCAGCAGGAACAGAAATGGGTTAACCAGAGTGGCCTAGTATTATGCTCGCGCTGGTCGCTGCGTGATGGTTGCTGGTACCCAATGAACCTGGGTCTATCACATACGTACTGTGTGCTATATGCATGCATGATATTATCTTACTGGATCCTTAACGTAAGAAATAACAGAAAACGTCAGCAATTGCTGTAGCGTCTCTTATATCCTTGATCATC
>NC_133775.1:23847448-23863455 GCF_003597395.2 Chelonoidis abingdonii
TATCACCCCAACCTCTGCCCCAGGTCATAACCCCCTTCAACCCAAAATTCCTACAACCCCCTCCTGCACCCCCAAATTCCTCTACCCCAGTCCCTGCACCCCTTTCTGCAAAGCCTGCACGGTTCACCGCCAGGCCGCTCCCCTCCCGCAGCCGCCCCCATAACCCCCCCCTGTCCCCGCCCTTGAGGGCTCCTGCCTGCTTATCCCGGCCCTGCCCAAGGCCACCCGGCGCTCTCATCCTAACAGGCGCCCACTCCCACTGCAGCGCAGCTGAAGCGCCTTGCGCCACCCTCTCAATCCGCAGGCCTTGCCCAGTCCTGAGCTCCGCTCCTGCACCCCTTGAACCCATTTTCTTGCACATACTCCATCGGTACGCCGCCTGCCCATCCCAATAGAGGACGTGTCGAGTTGCGGGAGCGAGGATGAGCAAGGGGCCAATGGAATGATGGGGAGGTCAGGCAGAGAGTGGCTGGGATTGCCCAGTGGGGTGGCGGCCTAGAGAAGAGCAGGGCAAGTCGGTGTTCGGTTTTGCTGCATTAGAAAAGTTGTGCATCCTACCTAGGATGAATTAATTAGTTGCGTGTGGGAAGAGCCTCCAAGGGGAACTGTACACAGGTTTTGTCTGTCTCGCTTATTAGTCTCTCAGTTAGAGTCCTTCATATTCCTTCTTGTTACAGCTAGTTATTAACGAAACCCTTAATTTTTCAGCCTCTACTATGATCTTGTCTAAGGATTTGAAATGCAAGGGGGTCTGGGTTCTACTGGCATAATAGTGTTGAAACCATGTCCTTTTTGCAACGGGAAAGGAAAACTGCTAGTGTTCCAAATTAAACCTTCTGATCGCAGATTTTCTCAATAAAACACTAGTGTCAAAATACCAGATGTCCACACTTCTGTCTTTGGCGCTATGGGAAGCTTCCAGAGGTAAAGAATAAAACCGGACAACCTAGTGGCCAATTTTTATTTGTACCAAAACTAAATTGGAAATGAGCACATGGAGGGCGGGGGACATGCTTAAAGCATTAAGATTCTCAATCAAGTGTTATTAACAGAGGCCACAGCCGCGGGAAAAATATTGTTCGATTGGGCGGTCATTGTTCTTAGTTGAGCCCTTTTCCTCTAGGGGAGCCCTGGTTTATTAGGCCAGCAAGGAGGGTTGGATGAGAGAACTCGCACAGTCTCTGTTCAGCCTCGCTGTCGACGGTGGCGGAGAATAGAGAAGGCGGGCCAACCAGTTGACTTTCTCCTCCTTCCAGTGAGAGATGCTTCTGCAGTGCTGGTTTGGCCGTATTTATACTTGGTTGTGGGACCGTGCCCCACCCTCTTCCTCCAGGTTTCCAGGCCAATGGGACCCTAATACTGGCCCCATGGTATCCATGGCACGTTAAATTAGAAATCAGGAGATGGAGGTGCAGTAACGTTGCTCAGCCAAACAAGGCAGCAACATTGTGACTTTGCGTGAACACAACAAAGCTATGTGAAAAGAGGTATGTCTACTAGGCCGCATCACAAAGAGGATACGAGGCGGGAAAGAAAAAACAAAGTATGGGAAAGGCGGCAACAAGGAGAAAGGGATTTTTTAAAAGTGGTAATAATCACAATGGAGGATTGTGATACCTAGCTTCTAAGAGATAACAACGCTGATTTTATTTTCTAGACAGGAAGACAGTCATTGTTTATTGTGTGGGCACTACCATGGGGGCAACAGCACGATGAAGGAATGAAACATTAACTTTGACGATCTTTTTTTAGGTTCTTGCTAAATTTGGTCCCAGAACAGGATTTGGGTCATTAGGTAACACAATAAATGGGAGCCATCATATTATGATAGTGTGCCGTTTGGGATGGCCTTTTGACAACAGGCCTGAAAGCTCGCAAAGACCATAAATACGTGGCGGGCATCTTTTCCTAGATCCCGGTGCCACTTCCCCCACCAGCTCTCCTTGCTTTTCCCTTCTTCACCCTTACTTAGGGTCTTACTTTTAACGACTGTTGCAGATCATGCTCTCAGTAACCAGCAAAATTCTTCTGCGGCGCGGCGAGGTTCGCTCTCTCGCGCTCCTTTCGTCCTGAGGTGAGAGTGGGTGAAAATAGCCCTTTATCAAGTATCAGCAGCCAGGCCTTAATTTAGAGTCAAGTCGGTTCACATTAAGTACTGATGGCACTCACTGACTCTTGTCTATGCGGCGCGCGGTGTTAATTAGAGTCAGGTTGGTTCTCATTAGCCGGAGCAGCCTGGTGCTCTGGTCAGTCAGAGGAACGATCGGGTTAACTCCAAGTTGGCCAGTATTATGGGCTGCGCGCTGGGGCTCGCTGCGTGATGTGGTTGCCTGTATCCCAACTGGAACCGGGTCTATCACAGTAGCGTGATGTGTGATATTGCATGCTCACATATGTATCTTGACTGGAGTCCGTGTAGAGCGTGAAAGAGAGGTTTGGGTTATACAGAACAACTGTTAAGTATGCCTGTGCTTCTAACTTGATCCTATCATTTAAAATTATTGTAAACTACGATTAAAAAATACAAGATCACAAGTCAGAGATCAGAATTAAAAAACAAAAATGCTGCAGAGAAAAAGATAGAGAGAGACTTTTATGGAGGGTGGAGTTGGCCGGAGTTGATGAGATGAAGGACAGATCAGACATAAGAAGAAATTAAGAATGTGCTGTACCGTCAACCATCAAAGTCCATCTAGCCCAGTATCTGTCTACAACAGTGGCCTGCTAGTGCCCCAGAGGGAGTGAAGCTAACAGGCAATGATCAAGTGATCCCTCTCCTGCCTCCATCTCCATCCTTGATGAACAGAGGTAGGGACACCTTCTTTACCCTCTGGCTAATAGCCATTTATGGACTTAGCCACCATGAATTTATCCAGTTCTCTTTTAAACATTGTTATATCCAGCCTTTCACAACCTCCTCAGGTAAGGAGTTCACAAGTTGACTGTGTGCTGTGTGTGAAGACTTCCTTTTACTTTGTTTTAACCTTGCTACCTTTATTCTTACATTGGTGACCCCCTATTTCTTTGATTATGGGATAGTAAAATAAAACTAATATATCATATATACACATATATAACCAACATAGCCCGTGGAGTGTTGTATACCTATAGTCAGGTAGTCCCCACCTTAGTTCTCTTTTCCAAGTGAAGGGTCTAGCCTCTTTAGTATCTTCTGTATGGGACCCTCCCTCCAACTCCCGTATCATTTTAGTTGCCCTTTTTGAACCTTTTTAGTGCTAGAATATCTTTCTTTGAGGTGAGAGCACATGTCTGTACACAGTCTTCCAGATTGAGGTACCATGGATTTATTACGGGGCAAATATATATTCTCAGTCTTATTCTCTATACCCGCTTTTTGATGATTCTCTACATCCTGTTTGCTTTTTGATGCCTCTGCGCACTGCGTGGGACATCTTCAGAGAACCGTATCCACGATGACTCGCGCAATGATCTTTTTTCTACTAGTTGTTATGCTAATATAGCCCTCATCATATTGTATATATAGTTGGGGTTATTTTTTCCAATGTGCATTACTTTACATTTATCCACATTACATTTCATTTGCCATTTTGTTGCCCAATCACGTTTGTGAGATCTTTTTGAAGTTCTTCACAATCTGCTTTGGTCTTAACTATCTTGAGTAGTTTAGTATCATCTGCAAACTTTGCCACCTCATTGTTTACCCTTTTCTCCAGATCATTTATGACAAGGATCATTGGTAAGTAGAATCCAAAGCACTAAACTGCTTATTTTAATTCTTTTAGAGCCTCAAGGATAACCAAACTACTCTCCTTCCTTCCTCCTTAAAGACACTGATCGATGTCAAGTTGCAGTCCCTGATGGTGGAAAATCCACCTACAGCAGGGATGCAAGCCACATATGTGGCCTGCATCTACCACTCCTCTTGGGGTAAAAGCAGTAAGGGCCAGTACAGCATTCTCCAGGGCAATCTCTTCCATTAACACTCCAATAGAACCCCAGACTGGACTGCCCTAGCAGAAATGATGGCAGTACAGCTGCTTTTCTTGTCCAGGGTTGAACTCCTGTGGGGTGGATCAGGAAACTGCATACATACACCATACATGCAAAATGCATACATACACCATAACCTTGAGCTAACGGGTGAATCAATTTTTCCGTTCGATTCTGTGATATTTCATTGGCATAACAAGCTGGACAAGAGTTGCCAAAGAGTACAAAAAAGGCGTACTCAGAGGTAAACACAACCTACCCACAATAGGATTACATCCTGTTATTGGGGGTCAATTCCATGTCTATTCCTCATCACTGATCTGAAGGCAGTTTGCTCACTCTCCCCTATGCATGGGTAGTCAACAGATGGAAGCAAATATTTCTGCTGAAACATTTGAAATTTATTCTTGACACTGTATTTTAAACAGACCGATTAGTTACCTTTATTATTTTACACTTCATAGCACACACTGTTTTGCTCTGTGTCATTGTTGCATGACATTCCATTTGGCACACGGTTTATTTTTAGCCATAGACTATCAAAGTATTTTTCAGTAGGACTGTCGCTGCACTTGAACAAGGAATCATTACTGCAGGAACTTTACTGAAACAAAGAAGAAATATTGAACAAATGGGGAATTATAAATCTAGACCAACCCAAACTTGCACTGGTAATTAATGTTGCTTCTTCAAATGCAATATGATAGAAATCCATCAACCAGCAGCAAATGTAGCTTTAGCAAATTTACTCATTTGCTAATTTACTCTTGAGTTCAAGGATAAGGTATTGTATTGCTCTGAATCTATGTGAAAATTGGCTTGACACAAATCACATACAGTATCTATGAAAGAAAAAGAGGAAGAAAAGCCAGCAAATTTATTCAGACCATTAAATTAGATTCTTTTGTTGATTTAATTAGTATTTAATTAGAACATTACAAAATTTAGAACTATTTTTATTCTGTACTTCTATACTGCTAAAACTTAGATATTTAGAACTAACAAATACAACCTCCTTATAAGCTTAGCTTTTCACTATTAAAATGAAAAGAGTTTTCCAGAAAGATTGATATATCTAATATGTATGTCTAGCATAGGTATGTGTGTGTGTGTATATATTGTTTTACACAAGGAAAAAACTCCTAACTCTCTTTGTATAATACATATAATATCATTTAAACTGAAAATATCCATAATTTAAAATGCAAGTATCATTTGGTAAATTTGATAGTGGAGTTGTTTTGATAACTGGGAGACTGTGATCTGTGTGCTAGTTTTTTATAGGGCATGAAGTATATTGTGAATCATATTTGCTTTTTCTTGTTAGATGAATGGAAGAAGAAAGTTAGTGAATCATACGCTATAATCTTAGAAAGATTAGAAGATGACCTGCAGATCAAAGAAAAGGAGTTCACAGAACTGAAACATGTCTTTAGGTAATTATTCTGGAAACTTGTTTGTTATATTTCGAAACAATAATTAGCTTTTAAATGTTGGTGTGGTTGGAAATGTTTTCATATATGTGTCAATGAGTGTTGCAATTATGGATAGTCTATATCTGCATTCTATTTATATCTGCTATCTGTTTTTAGGAGTAAGTCCTTATAATTCTGGGGCAGTGTCCTATATCCTAGTACCAAGATTAATGGCTGCTTATTACTGGAACTGGGTGAATAGTGCCAAAATTTTACTGCAAATGTGTTTGAATTTTTTAAGGAATTTGCTTTAGCGGTGTACATACCTCCTTTTGTTCATTCTCCAAAAATACTTTGGCAAACAAGTCTACTGGCAGGCATATTTGCAGATTTTTACACAAAGATGCAGGCAGAATAGTTGCTGAAAGTAATTTCAAATTCCTAATTGTAGTCACTTTGTCAGGACACCTGGTTCTAAAACTCCTATTCATCCAATAAGATAACATATTGTTATGGGTCAGGCATGACCACTGCTTAACATTCAGAATAAATGTAAAGAAACCATTGTAATCAGGGCTGAAACAAATAGAATAGACGGGAAGAGACCTTGAGAGGTCTTCTAGTCCAGTCCCCTGCACTTAAGGCAGGACTAAGTATTCTCTAGATCAGTGCTTCTCAAAGCCAGTCCACCTCTTGTTCAGGGAAAGCCCCTGGTGGTCCAGATCAGTTTGTTTACCGGACGCGTCCACAGGTTCAGCCTATCGCGGCTCCCACTGGCCGCAGTTCACCACTCCAGGCCAATGGGGGCTGCAGGAAGAGTGGCCAGCACATCCCTTGGCCCACACCGCTTCCTGCAGCTCCCGTTGATCTGGAGCGGCGAGTTGTGATCAGCTGAACCTGCAGACGCGGCAGGTAAACAAAACGGCCCAGACCTCCAGGGGCTTTCCCTGAACAAGCGGCGGCCCAACTTTGAGAAGCACTGATCTAGAACATCCCTGGCATGTTTGTCTAGTCTGCTCTTAAAAATCTCCAAGGACAGAGATTCCACAACATCCTTAGGCAATTTATTCCAGTGCTTAACTAACCTGATGGGAAGTTTTTTCCTAATGTCCAGCCTAAACCACCCTTGTTGCAATTTAAGCCCATTGCTTCTTGTCCTCTCCTCAGAAGTTAATGAGAACAATTTTTCTCCCTCTTCCTTGTAACCACCTTTTATGTACACCTCTACCCCGATATAACGCTGTCCTTGGGAGCCAAAAAATCTTATCGAGTTATAGGTGAAACTGCGTTATATCGAACTTGCTTTGATCTGCTGGAGTGCTGTTTTACTGCGTTATATCCAAATTCGTGTTATATCGGGTCACATTATATTCGGGTAGAAGTTTACTTGAAATAACAGTAGCCCACAAAATACAGACACATGGAAAAGCAGAGTAAAAGTTGAATCATGTGGGGGTTTCCAAATGCAGGGGCTGGGGCAGCTAAAAGCAACTAGAGAAAGCCAAGAAGGTTCATAACATAGTCCAGAGAAAAAGCTTTTTGGGAAGAGAGTACCAGGTGGCAAGGCAGGCTTGGATCAGCAAACAAAGGAAGTTTCTCCTGCTGTTTGTTTTCTTCTGTGTTCAGGGAAAGGGGACTTTGAATAGAAAACTTACATAAAAGAAATACCTATTGTCAATTTCTCCTAACTGGAACAAGCTACAAGACCCTGAATTTTCCACTAGCCATAGGTTAAAAGGGATAATAGAACCATATGAGCTATGTGTCCATTCAAGGCAGCTCGAATAACGAATGCACTCAACAAGGAGCTTGTGCATGAGTTAATTTGCAGAAACTATCTAGTAAATAATTTCAAACATCAAATGCACTTGAGACAATAATGTGTTCTGTTGCCTGACATTTAACAAATAAAAAAGACAAAATTGATCAGCTAACTTATTCATAATAATTATTCACTCAGCTATGTTAATTACCATTGTTTGAACCCCCAATTTGAAATGAAGATTGTTGATTATATTGGGCTGGATCCTGCAAAGTACTGAGCATTCTGGCTCTGAGCCAACAAAGCACTTAAGTACATGCTTAATTTTAAGCATGCAAGTACCCCATTGACTTAACTTTAAAGTGTGTACTTAAATGTTTTGCTAGAATGCTCAACACTTTGAAGCATTGAGTCCACTGAGCTGCAGTAGAAAGTGTATTTTTGACTCTCAATTAGGTAAAAGAGAAGAAAATAACTCATTATGTGGCTAACTGGCCACTTTGTCCTGAAACCAAGTGTAGGACCACTAAATGTGTCAATGAACCTTCTTTTGTTAAGTGGGGAATGCTATTAATTCCCACTGAAGCCAAGGAGAATTACTGATACTTAGCACATTGCAGAGTTGGGCCCTCTGTTACTGACATCTGAAAAGTGGAGTTTTGACTTTTAATCAAGGTTGAAATATCTATCGACAGGTTCAGCTTTCCCATCCACCCTGGGTCACTGGAATTGGTCAGTCTTCTATGTGAATCTAAAATCAGAATCTGGTATGAAGACTATAGTTTTTGTCCAAGATTAATAGTAATGGCATAATTATTCTGTGTGGCTCTGTCACTTCTGAGGAGACATTAAATGAGCCTGGTAGAATACTCCCACATAAGAGAAAATCTTTTGTTCAGTGAGGAAGAAAAGTAATTTTGAGAAACTGGTTAGAGGCCAGGGAGAAGTTGGTTATCAGATTGCTGGAGAAGAAATATGGAGTGGCAAGTTTTGTGCACTCTGCTAGTACATTTTTCTTCATAACATACCACTTGCAGAAGATTTTTGAAAAAGCGTTCTCTTTCCTGTGCTCAGACTTGGTGGCTAAAAGGAAGGTAAGGCTAAATGCAGTTTCCCAAAAACAATGTCAAAATTATGGTGGCATGTATTTGCATCTGTGTAGATTTTTAATCTTGTGTGTGAAATTTCACTTTATGTGACATGCTTTGCAAAGAAACAGCCTCCAAAAGCCAGAAACATGTAGCTTTATTATATAAATAAAGAGTTCACAATTCACACTGTTCATCTGTTCACACTGATGTTCTTGATATTATCACATATGCCCTCTGCTGTCAGTCTACTATTGCACAACTTGTTACAGGGTATGCTTTGGATTGTCACATGCCAAAAATGGTGATGGTCATGTTTATTGTTTGTATTATGTCAGTGTCTAGAGGCCACAACAAACTTCAGATAGACATTGTGTTAGGCTCTGTACAAGCACAAGGGGGAGAAAGTAAATTCTTCATGGCAGGTACTGTCTAAATAATTGAGGCAGACAAAGGATAGAAGAAAATATGTATCATCTCCATTTTGCAGCTGTGGTATCTGGGCACAGGATGATATAATGACTTGCCCAAGGTCACACCAGCTATCTGTTGCAAAGCTGGCAACTGAACCCAGATCACCTAAATGTCAGTGCAGTGTCTTAACCTCAGTCGATCCTTTTCCGAAGGGTAGTCGATCACAGTAACTTCCTGAAAGAGGGACTTATTTGTTCAGAAGTGGATTTGAAGCACACTCTGGGGAACTCAAATTTAGACTTTGTAACCACAAACTTCATCAAAATCTAAGACTAATGGAAATGGTTTTATGAATTTAAAAAAAATAAATACCAGAGAAGCCTTTTCAACACATAAACATTCCCTTACAGTGTTTGCAACTAAACCGTTGCTGTCAGAGTATGAGAACCACTAAGTGTAACTGAGTACAAATTGACTATAAACTAGAGAAACTGAAAATCTATTTTCCTCTTCCATGTTGAGAGAAAACGAAAATGTAAACAAATGGCCTAAGTGGTGAAACATTATTTTTTTAGTAATATATGAGGTCTTTTTAATAGGGAAGGGAATTTGATCTTTAAAAATATGTGAGTTTTGAACTTGACAGCATCCCCTTCAATGCTACCATTTGTTTTATGTCACTGAGCTCTAGAAGGGAGGGCCAGAGACATGATTTTCCAATATAATCATATTTGGATATTTTGAAACTCCTCTTAAAATTCAGCCATCAAGTGAATCAATCCATCTCTCAAATCATGCACCAAAATGTATTGAAACATAAATTCCAAGCATAGGGTTGTGGGTGGGAGGTAACATGTTAACGAAAAGGAGTTTTCCCCCAACCCCTGGAGTTTCTTTCCCACAATCATCCCTCAAGAAAAATCTGGAAGAATAGATGGGCCTTACGTCAGTATCATTAATCATGCTATGCCTGAGAGGACACGTATGGAGCTATAATATATTTGAAGAATGAATTTTCTTTATAGTGAGCAAAACATTTTGTTTTCCTTAGTAAAAAGTAAGTGGTAAATGAAGAACAGTCACTAAAGAAAAAAATGTGACTGTAATGTGTGGAAGAATTATTCCATATCAGAATAGTTTACATAAAGAAAATAGAAATAAGGCCAGCAAGCTCCCTGAATGCTTAATACCTGCCATCTAAGTGACAGATGTGGAAAGTTAGTCAAACTAACATATCCACAAACTAACACATGCAACTTTTCAGAAAGGAGTCTAGCTCTTGGTTTTATTAATGGGCTTTACATATTCATATGTATCAGTTCCACACCTCTTTTTTTCTTTTTTTTAACTAGAATATCATTCCTAATGGAATGGGCCTAAAGACCTGGATTTGAAAGCCTATTCTAAGTTAGTCACTGGAGCGTGTCCAGAATTTCTGTTTGGATGATTTTGTGATGGGAAATGCAATTTCCACAAAATTGAAATTTTCTGTGGAAAAATCTTGCTTATGATGAAATTTTCTGTTGGAAAACTTGAAATGAAATTTTGGGTTGTTTTTACCCGATCAGAATATTTTGTTTTGTTGAACTGACGCAAAGTGTTTCATTTCAAATCAGTTAAATAAAACACTAACTTGTATTTATTTGCCTATCAACAAATGCATTGGAGTTTGGGGCCCCATTCTCTTCTACGGGCTGAGCTCCTTGGAAGACTATATTTCCCATAATACAATGTGGATTTCCCTTTGACCAAGCAAGATGCATCACAGGAGTAACATGAATCGAGATTTGTCATGGGTGGTGTCCAGCCAGGGAGCCTGGCCCATAACACTGGTCTACAATTTTTAAGAAGTCGTCTACTTCAGAGATAAAATGTGGTATTTATTATGTATTTTGATGTGCTGAATTCAAATATGACAATTAAAACAACTGATTGGCTACTGTTTCTAAGATATTTAAGTTTTTACATTTTATGTCTATGTATATTGTGTAGATAGTAGAGTTTTAATCATAAATTGTAAACCTAGGTCTTTTCATGTGTTTATGGTTGCTTTACATGATAATATTTCACCTGTCCTGTTTATGTAACACTTTAAAAATCAGCAAAAGGGTTATATAAATAAAATTTATTATGAAACAAAAGGCAAAAAACTATTATGTACATAGTTTAGTCCTATTCAGTGTCTACTTGGCGCTTCTTGGCTTGTCTCTTGTATTCATTAAATGGAGCATCTCTTGTCACTGTCCAGCAATAGTCTGCAAGCATTGATGGGCTCCATTTGCCCTGATAGCGTTTCTCCATTGTTGCAATGTCCTGGTGAAATCGCTCGCCGTGCTCGTCGCTCACTGCTCCGCAGTTCGGTGGAAAAAAATCTAGATGAGAGTGCAAAAAATGTATCTTTAGTGACATGTTGCAACCAAGGCTTTTGTATGCCTTGAGGAGGTTTTCCACCAACAACCTGTAGTTGTCTGCCTTGCTGTTTCCGAGAAAATTTATTGCCACTAACTGGAAGGCTTTCCATGCCGTCTTTTCCTTGCCACGCAGTGCATGGTCAAATGCATCATCTTAAAGAAGTTCACGAATCTGAGGACCAACAAAGACACCTTCCTTTATCTTAGCTTCACTTAACCTTGGAAATTTTCCACGGAGGTACTTGAAAGCTGCTTGTGTTTTGTCAATGGCCTTGACAAAGTTCTTCATCAGACCCAGCTTGATGTGTAAGGGTGGTAACAAAATCTTCCTTGATTCAACAAGTGGTGGATGCTGAACACTTTTCCTCCCAGGCTCCAATGTCTGTCGGAGTGGCCAATCTTTCTTGATGTAGTGGGAATCTCTTGCACGACTATCCCATTCGCAGAGAAAACAGCAGTACTTTGTGTATCCAGTCTGCAGACCAAGCAAGAGAGCAACAACCTTCAAATCGCCACAAAGCTGCCACTGATGTTGGTCATAGTTTATGCACCTCAAAAGTTGTTTCATGTTGTCATAGGTTTCCTTCATATGGACTGCATGACCAACTGGAATTGATGGCAAAACATTGCCATTATGCAGCAAAACAGCTTTAAGACTCGTCTTCGATGAATCAATGAACAGTCTCCACTCATCTGGATCGTGAACGATGTTGAGGGCTGCCATCACACCATCGATGTTGTTGCAGGCTACAAGATCACCTTCCATGAAGAAGAATGGGACAAGATCCTTTTGACGGTCACGGAACATGGAAACCCTAACATCACCTGCCAGGAGATTCCACTGCTGTAGTCTGGAGCCCAACAGCTAGACTAGAGCCAATCAACAATTTTAAGCATCATTTTCGTTCTCAGTGACCCAGAATTAGTAAAGTTTGACTACATTTATTTCAGAAGCATTTTGGCTGTAGAGCAGTGTAACGGGACAAATGGGAGGCATGAGGTTTCTGAACTAAACTCCCATGAGGCAATGCACCACAATAGGAAAATGCAGTTTAATGCTGAACTGGCTTGAAACAAAGCATTTGAAGCAGCAAAGAGGCCTGTGGCACCTTATAGACTAACAGACGTTTTGGAGCATGAGCTTTCGTAGGTGAATAACCACTTCATCGGATGCATGTAGTGAAAATCTCCAGGGGCAGATATATATATGCAAGCAAGAAGCAGGCTAGAGGTAACAAGGTAGTTCCATAATATTCACCCACGAAAGCTCATGCTCCAAAACGTCTGTTAGTCTATAAGGTGCCACAGGATTCTTTGCTGCTTTTACAGATCCAGACTAACACGGCTATCCCTCTGATACTTGAAAGCATTTCAAATGACTTCAACAAACCAAACAAGAAAAATTTTGTTTTGAGGGTATGTTGAAATTTTTCATTTTGATCAAAATGTTTTGTTTTTGTTGAAAATGTTCAAACAAAATGTTTCAACATTTCCAAACTGAAATTTTTGGGAAATAAATTTTTGAAAATTTAAACTTCTCAACCCAATTTGGTGTGAAACTAAATGTGGAAATGTTGGAATTTCCCATGGGATGGAAATTCCAAATTTCACTCAGCTCTGCTGATGCCAAGCCCACTGTTCCCTCCTCCCACCCCCCAAAATTCTAAAGATGGAAAAATTCATTGCAAAAAGCCATCAGCCATGATGGTGCAAGTTTCTGGTTTAAAGGCTTTTGTCTGTATTTAAAATGAATAACTTATTAAAACAGGCCCGGGTTCTGAACTCATTTTAACAGTGGTTTTACATTTGGAGGGGGAATTGTATAACATTTAATAGACATCTATGGGACTTATGCACATGTTTAAAGTTAAACATGCTCAAGTGCTTTGCTGAATCAGGATGGATTTAAGCATGTCCAAATTTAGTTTGTATTTTGTGTTCTGCTGAACCAAGTCCATAGTGACTGATCCTAATCTCACTGAAGTCATTGGCAAAAAATTCTGTTGATATCAATGGGGCCTGAATTGTCCACACAGCAGTTTTCAAAGAGATGTAACTACTTTGAATTTTGAAGGAGTAGTAGTGAGATGATTTGCCCTATGAGGAGACTGGAAATTTTGGTTTTTGTCTAACATTTCTCTATCAGGGTTATTATTTAATTACCTGTAACTCAAAATCAGATTGATCAATTTCCTTCATACTTCGCAGAAACATTCTCCCTTGCTTCAAGAATAAATGTAGCACTTTCCGGGCCTTCTGGAATTATCCAAGCCAAGTTACAGTGGTTGTTTATTGAGGGCTTTTTAAGGGGAGGTGGGTATAACTGTAACTATGCAGAGGTTACTGCCTTTCCATAATATGTCATTAATCATGAGGGGGCAGGAATGGCCAGTGTAATTGTCTATTATACTATAAAATATATTGTACATGTTTATTTGCAAAGCATGAGGCAGCTTTAATTTACTCATTAATTTTATTGTCAATTTTTCTAGTTTTATTTTTATTAATGAATTTCCCTTTGACATGTGCTGTTCTGGAAAAGAGGTCACTTGAGCTGTACACGTGAAGAACAGAGCTTAAAGAATCATAAAAATACATAGACTAACATTTTTTAAAAGTATGTTCTGTATTTTTTGCAGAAAAAAGATGCAAGTTTCCAGTGTGAATGATGGATTCTGCTTTTAATGAGTCAGAATGGCTATTCATCCTTTTTGAGAGAGAGATTATTAGAAATCTATTCATAATAATTACTTCATTTTAATTAGTCACCTCACCAAGTTGCAAGCACCATAAAATCATTAGGCTATATTAAAACATAGCATGACATTCCAAAAATGTAGAGGAAAATTAAAAACTAAGCTGAACTTCCAAAGTCACAATAGATAAGTGGTGGTCAGTTGCCCGAGAACTTTATGTGCGATTACTCTAGAGAGGGCAAAAAGAAAGGAAATTGCATTTCTTTCTTAGAATGGATGTGGCTTATAGCTATATTTTAATTGCACACGCCAAAACCAGAAATATTTTAATAGAAATTAATGGAAAGTCTGAATGAAATAGTTCTAAAATTGATTTTAAAATATCACATTCCAATGCAATAAACCAAGCAGAAAAACAGGGCTATTTAATCACACAATTTGCTGCTGAACATTGTGGGGTCCATATCTTTGTTATTCACAAGAGTGAATAACTTTGATTGACATTAATGGTATTTTGGGGGAAGGAATTTATGTAAGAACTCTGTTTTCGCAGTACTTCTGCCCTGCCTGGACTCAGGCCATATCCTGGGTCCTCTCGCTTCTGCTTTTTCTCACCCTCTCAAGTCCTAGACATCCACAATATAGAGTCTTGTTACCTTCTCAAAGAAGAATATCAGGTTGGTGTGGCATAGTCTACCTTTTATAAAACCATATTGTATTTTGTCCCAATTACCATTGACCTCAATGTCCTTAACTGCTTTCTCCTTTCAAAAATTTTTCCAAGATCTTGCATACTACAGATGCCAAACTAACAGGCCTGTAGTTGCCTGGATCACCTCTATTCCCTTTCTTAAAGATAGGAACTATGTTAGCAATTCTCCAGTCATAGAGTACAACCCCTTAGTTTACAGATTCTTTAAAAAATTTTGCTAATGGGCTTGCAATTTCATATGCCGGTTCCTTTAATATTCTTGGATGAAGGTTATCTGGGCCCCCCAATTTAGTCCCATTAAGCTGGTTGAGTTTAACTTCTACTTTGGATGTGGTAATATCTACCTCTATGTCCTCATTCCCATTTGTTATCCTACCATTATCCCTAAGCTCCTCATTAAAGACTGAGGCAAAGTATTTGTTTAGATATTGGGCCATGCCTAGATTATCCTTAACCTCCACTCCATCCTCAGTGTTTAGCGGTCCCACTTCTTCTTTCTTTGTTTTCTTCTTATTTATATGGCTATAGAACCTTTTACTATTGGTTTAATTCCCCTTGCAAGGTCCAACTCTACATGGCTTTTGGCCTCTCTCACTTTATCCCTACATGTTCTGACCTCAGTAAGGTACTTTTTCTTGCTGATCACTCCCATCTTCCACTCCTTGTAGGCCTTCTGCTTTTTCTTAATCACTTCACTGAGATGTTTGCTCATCCAGCTTGGTCTACAACTCCTGCCCAGTTTTTTCCCCTTTTTTGGGATGCAGGCTTCTGATAGTTTCTGCAGCTTTGACTTGAAGTAATTCCAGGCCTCATCCACCTTTAGATCCTCAAGTTCTTCAGTCCAATCCACTTCCCTAACTAATTTCTTCCCAAGCACTATCTCAGGAGAGGCTCTAGTATCTTTCTTCCCCAATGTGATTTTTGTCTAGATCAGGGGTCGGCAACCTATGGCACGCGTGCCAAAGACGGCACGCGAGCCAATTTTTAGTGGCACGCTGGAGCCTGCCGGTACTCCAGCATGCCATTAAAAATCCTGCCCAACCCGGCTCGCTCTCCTCTGCCCTCCACTTCCCCCACGGGGGCAGGGAGCAGAAGCATAGCCGTGCGCATGGAGTGAGCAAATGGCCCCACTCTCCCGGCACGCCAAGCCGCGGGGTCCGCACTCCCAGGCTGAGCGCAGCAAGCTGCCGGCCCCTCCCCTCGCCTTCTCCTCTCCCCTGGAGCCCTGCTGCCGCACGCAGCGCTCTGGAGGCTGGGGCTGCGTGCTTCTGTGGGGCAGCGTTTGGCTCCACGGGGAGGCAGACACGCTCCCTGCTCAACTGGAGCCCTGGTGCTGCCGCGCGCAGCGCTCTGAAGGCCGGGGCTGTGCTGTCTCGTGGGGCAGCGTGTCTGGCTCTGCGTGGAGCCTCAAGGTAAAGGGTCCAGGGCTGAGGGAGTTGGATAAGGGGTGGGGGCAGTTAGGGGACAGGGAGCAGGGTTGATTGGATGGAGGGGGATGGGATCCCAGGAGGGGGCCTAGAGGCGGGGGGGTTGGATT
>NC_133775.1:23863480-23877519 GCF_003597395.2 Chelonoidis abingdonii
CAAAAATGCAAGCATAGGTCCTTGAAAACAAGACAGTGTACTTGGATTTGAGGATTAAATGGAGACTGTGGTGGCCTTTGCATGGGTGTAAATTGAGAAGGAATGATTGCTCTCCGTTAGCATCCCTATTTCTAGTGACTCTTAAAGTGGAACAGGGAATGATGACGACCTTCAACTACGTGGCAGGCAACCACCCCTTATGGTACCGCCATCAGGCACAATCTGCCATTAACAGAACACTGTCGTGGCACTGCGGCATTCTATTTGCCTTGCTAATCTCTCAACATCTTTGAGGGAGGACCTTGTTTACAGATATTGAGCAGTCCTAATAGCACGGCACAAAATCCTCTTCAGCATGAGACTCCGCTCGTCTCGCCTACAGTTCGGGGTTTTTCCTGGACACCTGCCACTCTTGCTCATTGATCCTCCAAAAGTACGATGCCCTCCACCCGGTGCTGTGCTAGTTATTGTTCTGGATAGTAGTTTATAGGATACTAGCGAACCATAACATGAAGCACACTCATCTCCTGCACTCTGTCTTATCACTTAAGGTTGCTGTGATTCATCATTATGGTTGCCTCCTGCACAGCCTATATGCTAGAAGAAAGGTGGCCACAATTTAAGTCACATTGCTGACTCACAAAACCCATTTCTTAATGAACTCTCAGCATGTGGATGCAGGCAACGACCCCTTTATGGTACCAAATCAGCGTCACGAACCACACATACAACGCCAATTAATGGAAACAGACTGGGACGTCAAAGAACATAGCCTAAACCAACTGGGTTGTAATGCTCAGGGTCTTGCAGGACTAAGAAGCTAATGGAAACGCCCAACTGATTCAATGTGGCATAATCAGGGTCTCACTAATTATTATCTGGGCCAGATTCAGCACAAGCATTCTAAAGCATGCTATGTAAGTCCCTTAGGCACCTGCAAGCCTTAGGCGTACAACTTCTCTTTGAGTTCTGAATGCTGACCTCTGTTGCATATGTGTAAAAGTGCAAAAGCAGAAGCACAATGTGGACAGACATCGGCAGTAAGAGTGTCCAAGATCTCTCACCATACTTTTCGTTGTTCTCCCTGGTTTGCTATCTGCAAAATCCCATCAGAGAACATTCTGGCTAGCAAAATCTGATTTTTAATTTTTATCATCAATCATCAATTATTATTATTAATTCGCCATGTGAAAAACATCTTTCAACAAATATAAAAAAGGAAATATTATTTCTGTGGGAAAAGATATCAAAAAATTCCAACCTTCATACCAGTCTACAATATGTTAATTCTCATATAGAATCTATACTAATCCCTGTCGATTACAAAAATAAATATAACAATGAACTTAAACGTAGTTGCACAATCTGTACTTAATATCATCAGAGTTGATTGGCATATTTTGCTACATTGAGAAGATTTAGAAGGAGCCAAGTTTACTTGTGAGCCACTCCACTTTGCTTACTACAGTTTAGAGTGTGTAACTAAATGCTTAATCACTATCGAACATCACGGACATATGCCAAAGAAGGCAAATATTTAAAAATATAATGTTCCGTGGAGTATAAAACTCCCCAACCAAACACTCACATAACCGACCTGTAAACTAGACTTAACGCCTTAACCTGAGCATGAATTCAAAAACTTACCACCCTAACCGCAAAAAAACACATAAATGAAGAAGAGATAAAGCCCAGCTTCTGTGCGGTAATTAAATGACTTTGCCTGAAGCTCAATCAGAGCTGAAACAAAAGAAAGAGATGTTTTAACAGATGATCAGTTTTCAACTTTTAGCAATATTTTCTTTTATTTGAGATAAAGTTGAAAAGAGAAATCCACCTATAGTTCATTCATCTCATCACAAACAGTAAATCCAAAGGTACTACTGAGGTCAATGGAATAATTACGTTTCTACTGTTGCAAGTGAAATCAGAAACCAACCTACTTTTCCTGAGCTATATTCTGCTTTGATCACTTATTTCTATAACTACATAACAAACAGTTACATATAGAAGATTAAGGGAGAGAAAGTCTTTCTTATAAGCAAAAAATAAACTGCTATAAGTGAAAAGATTCCTTCTTCCCCCTCACTCCAGCTTTCAGCCTACAGTGGCACAGCAAGCCAGAACAAGAGCTGTAAACAGCGGGAGTTGAGTGGGAGTCTTGAGGAGAAGACCAAGAGCAGGCAAGGAACAGATAGTCTAGTGAAGGAAGTGTGTGGTGTTCTAGCAAGTGTTTTTGGTGCTCGTTGGGGTGGGGTTTTTTTTTTGCTATTGTCTTTGCTGCTGGTGTGTGGTGTTGCGGTTTGATTGTTCCCAGATTTAAGAGATAGGTGGGAAGCCTATGACGCAAGCAGGCAGCAGTGGTAGTGACCCAAGCAGTGGAGAGACAAATGAAAGATGAACTGCGCAATGGGAACGCAGCGCCATGTCCATGACTCCTGGGGGGTAACTCAAAAAGTTATCACTCTGCATGTCAAATGCCATCTGATAGAGCTGCCTGCAGGAAGGATCGAGGACTGGAGATGCAAGGTGGAAACTCGGTTGAGTTTAGCAAAGGGGGTTTCGGCGCAGATGAGAAGTAAAGACAGAGGAGTCTGAAGGGAAAAAGCTCAGACTTGCAGAGGGAAAGCCAGAAACCACAGAACTCTGAGGAAGACTGTCGTTCAGTGATAGAAACGTAGAGACGCCAAGCTGCGACAGCAGATGACACAAGAGAGACGTCAGTGCAGAGGAAAAAGAGCACGGACTAAAGTGAAATGGACAAAGTTAGGGGAGGCCAGACATAAGGTAGGTGTGGGGAGGTTTTGAAAAGGAGTAAGCAGGAGGGACTAAGGCGCACACGCAGTATATGCGTCGCTGAGCACGGTAGAAAGGAAGCCGACAGAAGAGACAGAGAGCTAGGTCTATAATGAGAAGAAACGTCACAGGACATAACCTTACATCCAACATGGTATTGACCACCAGAGGATACAGGATCGGACGATCTTATTGGAGTAATTGCAAGGTTGGACCAATAGAGATCAAACACTCAATTTGAACAGTTCATAGAGAAGCACGAACAATAAAACCGGGAGAAATCTCGCACACACATCCCAAGGAAAAGGAGGTCCTACCGTGACTGGGGGACTCCTTCATTGAGATAATAGACAGCCTGTAACCGAGCTATCTGCACAAAAGGAGTCGCGCCTGCTGCACAGCTGGCTAAGATTCTAGCACCGTGCGAGCCTCGAGGAAGCAGGCACATAGGGAGTAGGTGAACGAACGCCTTCAGCGCTCGTGATGATCTTACATACTGGATAGCGCATACACTTCAATAATAGAAACATAAGTTAAGGGAGGACAATCCCAGGCCTGGGGCAAGATCTTAAGGAAATTGAGGCTCCCAGAATGATCTGTCATGGGATTTCCTAGTGTTCCTAGAGAAGGAGAACCAGGTGTGACATGATTATGATGATTCACGAGATTGCTCAGGCAGTCCGGCTATAGCAGGAGGCTTAGGATGCATGGCCAACTGGAAGGCCAATTCATGGACAAGGACTGTTCTCTACGGATGGAACTTCCCTGAGCAGGAGTGCATAAGACTTCTAGCGGACGGTGGCACAATGATTATAGAAAGCTGTACTAGGAATTGGGTGGGACATGTTGCAAGATGTCCAGTAATTGCCATGAATGGATTTAAACATTGAGAGGAAGAAAAAAGTAAGAAAGGATACTGCCATGGGTAGAGAATGGACATAAGGATGAAGGGTAGTGTAGATACCATTCTAATAGGTGTGACTGAGGAGAATGTCTGGCGCCTAATAGGGTAAAGAATTGTGAGAGAAGCCAAATACGAGGACCATAGGTAATAATGGAGGAACTAGACGTTACTGGTGCAGGAAGTGCAAACTGGATATATATAGGATAATAGAATAATGTGGATGAATAGTAAGTCATGACTGGAGTAAGGTATTTGAGGGTTATGTGCTGTTTAAAGGAGAAGACAGGAAAGTACAGGCAAAGGTGGGGGAGTAGCATTGATACCGTCATGATGAGTGTACATGTAAAAGAAATAAGAGAGGATGGCATGGAAAGACAGAGCGCTGTCCTAGACCAGGGTCGGCAACCTTTCAGAAGCGGTGTGCAAGGCTGGTCATTAATTACTACTAATTAATGTAATTGCGCGCTGGTACTGAGTACATCACCATCTATTAAACATTTTAGAAGGTCTCTCTCTATAAGTCATAATATATATATACTAAACTAGTGTGTAATGTAAAATAAAACAGGTTTTCAAAATGTTTAAGAAAGCTTCAATTTATGAAAATTAAAAATGTTGATCTTAACGCTGCGCACCGCCAGCCCGCTGCTGGTCTGAGTTCTGTTCACCTAGGCCCGCATGGGCTGAGCGGGGCCTGCGCTGGGACTCACAGCTGCAAGTGTCCGTCAGCCAGAAACCCGACCAGACCAGCAGCGGGCCTGTGCAAAGGCCCCGGCAGCCAAGGACCCAGAGGCTGGGGGGCAGGGACTGGAGTCAGAAGCTGGGTATAATGAAGGGGGGGTGTTGTATGTGTAGGGGGGTGTGGGGGGGTCGATAGGGTGTGGTCGTAGGGTCCGTCTCTATTCGGGGTTCGTGGTTTCGATCTGTGCTTCGTGACGTTGTCAGGGCAGAGGGCGGCGCTGGTATGGGTGGCGGAGCCAGGTCCAGGGCTAGGTTGTGGGGGGAGGAGGGGGGATAAGGGCACCGCAAATCGATACGCCCCTCTGCCCTGACACACAACATGAAACATAACCTAAGTCAGCAGAACCACGTCATATACCCAGCTCTGCTCCAGTGCCTCTCTCCCAGCCCTCGGGTCCTGGCTTGCCGCGGCCTTAGGCACAGCACGCTGCTGGTCTGGGGTTCCTGGCATGACGACACTTGCCAGCTGGAGTCCCAGCCAGGTCGCCGCCATCAGCCCACTGCCGGCCTAAGGTGACAGAACTCCCAAGAACCAGGCAGCGAGGCATGAGCGGGCCGGCAAGCGTAAGATCAACATTTTAATTCATTTTAAATGAAGCCTCTTAAAACATTTTGAAAACCCTGTTTATTTTACAATACAACACTAGTTTAGTTATATAATATATAGACTTATAGAGAGAGCCTTCTAAAAATGTTAATGTATTACCGGCAACGCGAAAATCAATAAATTAAGTGAATAAATGAAGCTTGGCACACCGGCTTCTGAAAGGTTGCCGACCCCTGGTCTAGACAGACTCTGTCTTATCGCATATCTCATCCCCTTCTTATTTCTTTACAGTCTTACTCATCATTGATATACAATGTACTCCCCAACCACCTTTGCCTGTATTTCTGTCTTTCCTAAACAGCACATACCCTTCAATACCTGTACTCCAGTCATGACTACTATTCCACCATATTTCTATTATCCCTATAATATCCAGTTTCACTTCCTGCACCAGTAACTCTAGTTCCTCCATTTTATTACCTATGGTCCTCGTATTTGGCTTCTCTCACATTCTTTACCCTATTAGGCCCAGACATTCTGCCCTCAGTATCACCTATTAGAATGGTATCTACACTACCCTTCCTCCTTATGTCCATTCTCCTACCCATGGCAGTATCCTTTCTTACTTTGTTTTCTTCCCTCTCAATGTTAAAATCCATCATGGCAATTACCTGGACATCTTGCAACCATGTCCCCCCAATTCCTAGTTTACAGCTTTCTTAATCATTTGTGCCAGCCTCCATCCTAGAAGTCTATTTCACTCCCTGCTCAGGAGAAGTCCATCCCGAGAGAACAGTCCTCTGTCCATGAATGCCTTCCAGTGGCCATGCATCCTAAAGTCCTCCTTATAGCACGACTGCCTAAGCCATCTGTTGATCATCATAATCTTGTCACACCTGTGTTCTCCTTCTCTAGGAACAGTAGAATCCCACTGAAGATCATCTGAGCCTCAATTTCCTTAAGCATCTTCCCCAGCCTGGCATAGTCTCCCTTAATTTGTTTCAGTGAGAATCTAGCCATATCAGTCATTCCCACATGAAGGCTTCTTTCCCACTCCCATTAGGATCCTCTTCAGCCTCAGGTCCACGTCCCGTATCTTAGCACCTGGCAGACAGCACACCCTTCTGTTGTCCAGATCAGCTCTGGTTACAGGCCTGTCTATTATTCTCAATAAGGAGTCCCCAGTCACGTAGACCTGCCTTTTCCTGGTGATGGTGCGATTCTCCGGTTTATTTTCTGTTTCCTATGACTGCAAATCCTCTTGATTCCTATTCACCCTTGCAATTCTCCACAACCCATCCTGTATCCTCCTGGGGCTCATATTTGGTGTTGTTATCTCCATTGACTCTTCTCCTCTTTCTATAGGACTAGCTGCTCTTCTCTTCTTCCTTGCCCTCTCACCTTCAGCGACCACCTGCTGTGCCCCTTCTTCATTTTCCAACTCCACACACCTGTTCCTGACCCCTATTTGTCCTTCACTAGTCCGTCTTTTCCTCTGCCTGGTTCTCTTAGTCACATGCTTCCACTGTCTACTTTCCTCACTCAGCAGTCTTCCCTCAGAGTTCTTTGGTTCTGCTTCCATCTGCAAGTCTGAGCTTTTCCCTTCAGACTCCTCATGTCTTTACTTCATCATCTGCGCGAACCCCCTTCTAAACTCAACCAGAGTTTCCACCTGCATCTCCAGTCCTCGGATCTTTTCCTGCAGCAGCTCTATCAGATGGCATTTAATGCAGATGAAACTTTTTTCAGGTACCCCCTCCAGGATCATGGACATGCCGCTGCTTCCACATCCAGTCATCTTCATTGTCTCTTCCACTGCTTGGGTCACTACCACTGCTGCCTCTGTATCTGTCATAGGCTTCCCACCTATATCCTGTAAATCTGGGAAACACATCAAACCGCAACACCACCACCCACAGCAAAACAAACAAACAAAAAAAACCCCACCCCAACGAGCACCAAAACACTGCTAGAACACCACACACTCCCTTCACTAGACTATCTGTTCCTCTGCCTGCTTCTTGGTCTTCCCCTCAAACTCCCACTCAAACTCCCCTGTTTACAGCTCTGTTTCTGGCTCCTGTGCCACTGTAGCTGAAAGATGGAGTGGAGGGGGAAGAAGGAATCTTTCTACTTATAGCAGTTTATTTTTTTTCTTAAAAGAAGCTTTCTTCTCCCTTAATTCTTATAATGTAACTGTTTGTATATGTATGTATAGAAATAATATCAAAGCAGAAATATAGCTCAGGAAAAAGTAAGGGTTGGATTCTGATTTCACTTGCAACAGTAGAAACGTAGATTAATCCATTGACCTCAGTGAAGTACCTTTGGATTTACAGTGTTGTGAATGAGTGAAACTATAGTGAGATTTCTCTTTTCAAACTTTTCAAATAAAAGAAAATATGCTAAAAGTTGAAAACTGATCATCTGTAAAATCTCTTTCTTTTTTTCAGCTCTGATGAAGCCTTCAGCAAAGTCAATTTAAATTACCGCACAGAAAATGGGCTATCTCTTCTTCATTTATGTTGTATTTGCGGTGGTAAGTATTTGAACTTTCATACTCTTTAAGCATGTTATTTACATGGTTAGTGATTTGGTCTGTTTAATAATCCACAGGAACATTATATTTTTAAACTATTTGCCTTCTTTGCATTGTCCTTGTTGATGTTCAGGTAAGCATTAGTTACAACACTCTAAACTGTAGTAACAAGGTGGAGTGGCTCCAAGTAAACTTTGAGCTCCTTTCTAAATCATTCTTCAATGTAGCAAAAATGCCAATCAACTCTGATGCATATTTAAGTACAGATGTGCAACTAACTTTAAGTTCATTGTTATATTTATTTTGTAATCAAGGGATAGTATAATTCTATATGAAATATACATATTGTAGACTGGTATGAAGGTTGAATTTTTGATACTCTTTTCCCACAGAAATAATATTTCCTTTTTTTAATATTGTGAAAATGTTTTACAACATGGCGAATTAAAATAATAATAATGATGATGATGATAAAATAAAAATCAGATTTTCTAGCCCAGAATGTTCTCTGATGGGATTCTTGCAGATAGCAAACCAGGAGAACAAGAAAAGTCATGTGAGAGATCATCTGGACACTCCATACTGCCGATGTCTTGTCCACATTGTGCTCATGCATTTTGCACTTGTTACACAATATGCAACAGAGGTCAGCATTCAGAATCAAAGAGAATTGTACCCTAAGGCTTCAGTGCCACAGGGCACTTAAACATGCATTTAAATGCTTTGCTGAATCTGGGCCCAGATATATAATTAGTGAGACCCTGATTATGCACCATTGAAATCAGTGGGCGTTTTCCATTAGCTTCTAGTGCCTGCAAGACCTGAGAGAACACCAGGGTTGTTTTAGGCAGTTTTAGAGCAGTCTGTTCCCATTAATGGCTTGATTGTGCCTGACGCTGATTGGTACCATAAAGGGGTGGTGCCCTGCCACATGCTGAGAGTTCATTAAGAAATGGGTTATTGTGTAGTCACAATGTGAGCTAAATTGTGGCCACCCTTCTTCTAGCATAGCTGTGCAGGAGGCAACCATAATATGAATCACAGCACTTAAGTGAATAAGACAGAGGTGGCAGGAGATGAGTGTCTTCATGTTATGGTTCGCTAGTATTCCTATAAACTACTATCCCAGTAACAATAAACTGCACAGGCACCGGGTGGAGCATCACTTTTGGAAGGATCAATTGACAAGGTAGGTGTCCAGGAAACCCAACTTGTAAGGCAGAGAGGGAGGGAGTCTCATGCTGAAAGAGGATTTTGTGCTCTATAGCACCTCAAATATCTGTAAAAAGTCCTCCCTCAAAGATGTGAATGAGATTAGCAAGCAAATAGATGCCCAGTGCCACAAGTGTTCCTGTTAATGGCTAGATTGTGCCTGATGGTGACGGGTACCATAAGGGGCTGGTGCCTGCCACGTGTTGAAGGTGTCATCATTCCCCTGTCCACTTAAGAGTCACTAGAAAGTCAGGGGATGCTAGAACGGAGAGCAATCCATTCCCTTCTCATTGTACACCCATGCAAAGGCCACCACAGTCTACCATTTAATTCTAAATCCAAGTAACACTGTCTGTTTCAAGGACTATTGCTTGCATTTTGAGTACTGCAAATGTGAATAAAAGCGTTGAGATCTGATCTGAACTTAATAAGAAGAAACTGACAAATCTGTAGCCACACACTAAGTGTGGAAGCTCTTAGCTGATTGCCTTCATCTGCATGTTCTTTCCTGTAAATGACTTCTCTTTCCAATTTTTATTATAAAGGTAACAAATCCCATATTAGAACTCTTATGCTAAAAGGGTTGCGTCCATCCAGGTTAACAAGAAATGGATTTACAGCTCTGCATTTGGCAGCTTACAAGGTAAATTAGAAATGAGAAGTCAGTATGTTTGGTAGTCTTCTCTCTCTAAATTACTAATCCCAATGAAAATCTTTATGCCTTGCATACAATATATAGGAAAATTACGTATAAATGTTTGCACACATACTATGGACTTAGCATCTTTCATGAATGCTATTTAATTAAACCTCACAACATGTCTGTGAGTTAGAGAAGTATTGTTATGATTATGATTACAGAAAGAAAAACATTTTCACAAAAACTTTGCTGCTTCTCTGCGTTTTTTGTCACAATTTTGTTTCAGCTCAAGTTTCCCAGTCAGCAGTAATAGTTGTTTATTTTATTTTACTTTTTATTTTATCTGTTGTTAAGAACTGACATTGTGATTGGTGATTAATGAAGCAGAAATATAAAGACAACACCTTCCCTGAAGCACTGTTGTTATCCCCATTTTACAGACAGAGAAACTTAATGCACAGAGAGAGTAAGTGACTTGCCCAAAGTTATACAGTAAATCTATTGACAGAGCTGGAACTGAAAGTTCCTGGCTTAACTTTCTCTTAGCCCGTCACAAGACTGTCTTTTCTTTCCTAATTATTGTAATGTGATCAGAGCTGTGTTATGGGTTTTGGGGGACCCTGCAGGCCGGTGCGATTGGCCAGCACTGGGTGCAGTCGATCCTGGAAGTGACGGATTCGTCACTTCCACCCTGGGCCCCGCTCCGCCCCAGGGACAGCCCTGACTATGATAACTTGCTTTTTCTTTGTTTATTTCTGTAATTTTTATACTAGTTTAATTTTATGACCATTGATAACAATTACATTGACGTGTGCCAACCAAAATAGTAAGGGTAATCAAGTCTTATGCTTCAGAATGTAGGGTGATGCTCTATAGCAGTCATAAAGAAAACTTGGCACAATTAGCTAAGTGCCTTACAGGAATTTTGTTGCCTTTCTCTCAAGTATTCATTAGATGGGACTAATTTCCGAGTTTCTTTAGTAAATGCTGCATTGTCTGCTCACATTTTTCAATGCATACAGTGAAGCCAATGAAATTTAGGATTATACTTAAAGTTAAGCATATGCTTAAGTGATTTCTTGAATCAAGATCTTAGTTAGTCACCCAAGTCACACAATGCTTTTTCTGTGCTCTGACTGGATTCCATGAAGCTAAGCAAACCATTGCAAACTTTGAATTTCAGAATCAAAAGTACAATCTGAAATTTCTTTTGCAGGACATTTGAAATGTTAAGGCTGCAGGATTTACCAACAGTTAACATACCATAACATCTATTGTATATGGAATGCATAGGGGAATATAGAGATGCCAGATACAATGGTGTGGTAAGTGCTGGTAAAGGATGACTTTTTAATGGCACTCCCTGTGTCTGGACTGTGGCCAGATTATCTTGTGAGATTTGATGGGATCACGGCAGAGCTTAGTAGGCTGGACCGAGTCATCACTTGGGAAAGGAATTCTCCAAGGAATTCCTAGTTTAGGCCATTTTATTTTCAGGAGTTTTTTTCCTCACTAAATTCAGGGCAAAATATCACATTCAGTAATACAGAACCTTCTTCCATAGTCTTGGACCTAAAAAGATTGCTTTTCTTTTTTGAATTAAAATTTGGCAAGGAGGGTGGTGTTAGGGAAAACATGGAAGTTGATAATTGCTCCAGTAAGCTGAACACACATATTTTCAACACTAACAAAATGGCTTGGGTCAGCAGTCACATCTCCACTGTATGTTTTGTAATGCTGATTCATTCATAGTCTATGCTCATTTTTGTATACAATACAGGGAGAAGGAGCTGTGGTGGCCGCACAAGCTTGAGCATCTCTTGCTGTTGTGGTCTTATTATTTATGATTTTTTACTGTAGCATTTAGGAGCCCTAGGTATAGACAGGACCCCATTATGCTAAGCAGATCAACACAGAATAGCAACAACAAGGAGCTGGTCCCTGTCCCAAAGAGAGTACAATCTAAGTCTAAGACATGAGACTATGGATGGATACAGACAGACAGTGAAGTACAAGGAAACAATGGGAAAGTACTAGTCAGAATGACAGGCAGTGTTGTGTGTGCTGCTATTGGATGCTGAATAGTCATTTGAAGATGTTTTATTTCCAAGATGGCTGACAGCCAATATACTTAGCTGATGCAAATTACCATAACTCCATTGGAGCTGGCTGAGGATCTGGCTCAATACAGGAACAAGTCTAGTTTTGCAGTTAGAATAGGGGACTGGGAGTTGTCCTGGCTTCTGTTCATGGTTCTGCCATTGATTCACTAAATGACCCCAGGCAAGCTATTTCATTTCTCTGTGCATAAGTTTATCCCTTTGTAAATGAGTTCAATAATATCCACCTCAATTGGATATTGTCCCTCATAACACACGGTTGAGTGAACTGATCTTAGAGTCTCAACAAATTGTTATTATTACTATGATTTCCATTGCCATTGTTATATCTCGCAGGAATATCAGCAGTGCTTTAGCCCATTATGTTGTCAACAAGGAGACCCATCCAAAATACCAAGATCATAAATCTGATATTCAGCACACTATTCTGTGTATTCGTGGAATTTCCATTGTAGATCCGGAGAAGTCCTAACGTGCCTTTCTTCTGGGTTTGACACTCTAACGGTTCTGATATTTAAAATAGTCCATCCGAGCATTTAAAAATGGTTCTGAGGCTAAGTGATATTTAAATAGCCCATAAAATCAGGGAAAGACACAGCTTTAGAGATGTCTATCGGCCTAACAAAAACATTTGAAATGTGTGCATTGTAGGACAGTGCAGAACTTGTGACAGCCCTGCTGCATGGTGGAGCTGACATTCAGCAAGTTGGATACGGAGCTCTTACAGCGCTTCATATTGCTACAGTAGCTGGTCATCATGAGGTAAATTTTTCCTCTTCTACACAGGAAACGGTGAGAGTGAATGGCATGATTAATCAGCTCATTTATCTTTTAGCGTGTTACTGCTTAAAACATAGACAAAACAGCACATCAATAACTCAGTATATCCAAGCTTCATTTACTGGCACTTCATAACCCCTTGGAGAGGCTATTAGGATTAAAAAAGTTTCTCTTGGTTTGTGTGTACATAGAATACACATGAGTAAATGTACCAGACATATTCATCCATCTCCTGCTCTTTGTATAAAATGTCTTAAAAATCTTTTTGGAAACCAGTGCTATTCCTTTATTAATATCAAAGAATTTAACAAAAGATGTGTGGTGACGTGAATGCATATGAATACTCTTGGTAGGATCATTGCTTCCTCCACAGAACTCTGTATGGAAGGAAAGCTCCTTTCCAGTGTGGAAGTGAGGGCTCTGTGGCACTGTCTCATCCCCTTCTCCAGATCCTGTAGATTATGCTCCACAAGCTGAGCGCATGTTCTGCACTCAGGGAGGGGGCAGAGGTTTGGCCTACTCAGATATTCTTTTCTTAGAGTTGTATTATCTTCTCTGTGAGTTCTGTCTGGGGATCCCAGGAGCAGCTGCAGTCAGGGGAAGTCCCTAGGATGTGAATGCAACAGAGCCATGCAGCTGTTGAGGTCCAGCATGCCGTTGCTTTCTATGGACTCCTAGGGTTCCACCAAGCTTGGGTGTGAGCCCTATGGCTCTCCCTCTCTGACAGAATGATCTGGAGGAATTCAGTGAGGGGACCCTTGAAAGAATTTCTTCCTGCAGAATCTGCTACTGAGGTGGGGGGGGGGGAAGAGGAGTTCCACTGGAGGCTGCAGTCCAGCCCCTCCTTATCTAAACATGCTTTTAGTCATGAACCTGTTAACCTATCACTTTCCAGCCTCATTTCAATCACTTCTCATATCATCTCCTTTGCATTGCCCTGGCAACAATTAACTCAATCTCATTTATTTTTTTTTAAATATTTTTCTTGAAGCGTTTAATATTATGTGTGCAGAATTACTTTCGTAATGAAGGATTCACAATTGCAAACATAATCATAAATGCACAACTATTTGTGTTCTCAATTCTGCTGATTAAGTTGAAATTACTGACTTTTACAAAACAACAAAACTAGGCTAACTTACGGAAACAGACACTTCAGATTTCCTGAAATAGGGCTGGTGGGCAAGAAATACAGGATAACAACAAGAAGTTACAAAGAAGGTAATATAGAGCACATTGACGACTATATTCACAGTTGTGTAATCAGTTGTGCAGTCACAGTCACCTCATTTGCATTCAAAAATATTCACTTGTTTGTGTCAATATAGGAATTATCTGTGTAACTAGAGGCTTCTGCAAACAACTGTGTGATACAGTTAAGAAGCCATGTTGAAACTTGGGCCCATATTATATTAGGGTGATATTTCTCAACCTTCTTCCATACTAGGGTTCCTCTCTGATCTAGCTGGGACCCACTTGCAATTTATGGGAAGGACCGGGCAGTGAGACTGCCCTGGGGAAAACACTTGCTTTACATAGACTCATAGACTCATAGGTCAGAAGGGACCAATATGATCATCTAGTCTGACCTCCTGCACAAAGCAGGCCACAGAACCCTACCCATACACTTTTAAAACAACCTCTAACACATGACTGAGTTATTGAAGTCCTAAAAATAGTGGTTTGAAGACCTCAAGCTGCAAAGAATCCACCAGCAAGTGACCCATGCCCCATGCTGCAGAGGAAGGCGAAAAACCTCC